>NC_056747.1:1205023290-1205195790 GCF_019279795.1 Protopterus annectens | reverse complement strand
TCTTTCCACTTTGAATTATAGTTTTCTGCATGTGTTTTCTATAGGAGCCCTAATTGTGTTGCTCTGAAATACCCCTTCAACTCTGGTAATCCCAATCCATCCTTTTCCATTGGAAGAATAATCTTATCCCACTTAACTCTTGCTGTCTTCCCTTCCCAGATAAAATCCATCAGCTCTTTATTAATTGCTGTCCACAACTTCACCTCTGGTTGATAAAAGTATTCCTGACCAGTGTGTAAGAATAAAGGGACTAAAAACATTTTAACTGCTTATATCTTACTATCAATATCCATGTAACAGACTTCTGTTTTTGTGTTATCTTTTTAGTCTCTTCCACCATATCCTTAGCTGCCACACCAGTATCATTTTAATCCATATTCCTAAATACTTAATTTTATCGTGTCCCCATAAATATGGATATTGCAGAATCTATTTGTATGTGGGTACATAATTTGCTGCTATTGCTTTTGTTTTAGCTTCATTAGTTTTGTATCCTGAAAATGTTTGAAACTGTCTCAATATGATTCACAGCACTGTATTGTCCCTTTCTGGTTCTCTCAGGTATAAAATAATGTTGTCTACAAATAGAGCCAGCTTTTCTTGAGTACCATACTAATTATATCCTTGAATTTCTGAGTCCCTTATCTTCTTTGCCAGTGGCTCTAAATATATTGCAAGTAACAAAGGGGAGAGAAGACACCCCTCACTGGTTCCTCTGCTCAAACAGAGATCATCGGGGAGGACTCCACCCACTTTAATTTTATCCTCTGATCCGTCATGTATCTTCCTAATCAGCCTTATAATTTTATCAGGGAAAGCAAATGCTTCCATTGCTGTACTCATAAAGTCCCATATTACTCTGTCAAGTGCTTCCTCTGCATGAAGACCCACAAGCAACAGTGGTATTTTCTTACATTCCCTCTGGATCATCACTGTTCTGTTTTTGTTGTCAAATGTTTGCCTCCCCTCCACAAAACCACATTAATCCATATGTATCAATTTGACATCACTTTTGCCATTCTTGTAGCCATTATAGGCATAAACACTTTATAGTTATGATTTAGTATTGAAATGGGCATGTATGAAGCTGAATCTGATGGATCTTTACCCTTTTTTTAGGTATTACAGCTACTGTTGCATTCTACCAGGATGTTGGCACTTCTCCTTCTCTTAACGTAGTGTTAAACAAAATCTTCCAGAGCTTTATCAGTTTTTTCTCTCCTAGCTTCCAAACTTCCACATGAATACCATCTCTTCCTTGGGACTTTCCTGTAAATTGGTTATACATCATCATTTTTATCTTATGTCCTCCTATCCTAGCTGTTAGTAATTGAGCCTCCTCTCCCTTTAGCCTTGGGACATTTAATTCTTCCATAAACATTTCCATTTGTATCTTTTCTAAATTTCCATATTTTTCTGCTTCATACAGACTTTCCGAAATATTTCTAATACTTCTACAGGATCCCTTGTTATCTTCCTTGTTATAGGTTCCTTAAGATTGGTGAACGTCTTATGTACTTTCTGTTTTCTGAGTCGTTGTGCTAAAAGTTTGTGTTGTACAGTTATATTAAAATGAAAAAAAAAAAGTTGTTTAGTCTTTCTAAACTCATGCATTTTGTCAAGGTATTCTCTTATTTTCTGTTTAGCATTCTGTAGTTGCTCCTCTTCTTGTTCTGAGAAATTCACTCTATTTTGCAGTATTTTAATATTTGTTAGTCTTTCTAAGTAATTCTTGTTACTACTTAACTATGTTAACCTTTCTTGTATCCCACTCCGTAGTTATAGTTTCAGAAGTTGTTTCTATCTTCTGTAATAGCTCCTGAATAATTTCCACTATCCGTTTATTAAATTCTTCTCTTTTCAACAGATAAGTGGGAAAGCACCAGAGTCTCATTTTTATTTCATTACCCTGTGTTTTTATTTTAGTTATATTGGTGCATGATCTGAAATAGATAATGGTTGCGTATTGAGACCTTCAATTAAATGTACATGGTCTTGTTAAATGTAAATTCTGTATAGCCTAGTCCAATTTTTGTATCTTGTGGAATAGTATGTAAATTCATAGTACTGAATTCATATCTTCCATGCCAAATATTTTCATAAATTTCTTTAAAAATCTACCCTCCTTTGTTATATTTCCCTTTCTTGCCTTGCAGGCACATTTTCACTGTTGCAATTCAAATTCCAGTCCCCACCTATGAGTAATATTCCTTGCTGAAAGCTGATTATTTCTCCCAGAATTTTCTTTAGCTCCATTACAGCAGTTTTCAATGGAATATAAATATATGCCAGTGTAATACTCATCCCTTGCCAGTAACCCCTTAGTACTACAAACCTACCATTATTGTCTTTTGTTTTTTCCTCTTCTGTTAGTATTACATAAGTACTCCTCTCCTCCTTTGCCCCAGATAGTCTGCTGAATAACCATCCCGAAAACATTTTTTTATCAAATTCACATGTTCAGTTCTTTCCAAGCATCTCCTGTAGCATAGCTATTTTTGCTCTACATTTTTTAATATAGTTCACTACTCTTTATTTTTTGTATTATCTGTGAGACCATTAACATTTAAAGACATTATAGAAAGAATCTTGAGGGATTATTATTCTCACATTTTATGTATGACAGCTTTTCTGTTAAATGTCTAGTTCCAGCTTTTGTGTTATATGCATGCCCTATTTGGCAGGTTAATATTTTATACAATTGTTTTTTGTTATCTCCATTTCGGCCTGTGTCACATCTTGCGGAAGTTTTTGTTTTATTGAAAGCTCTTAAATAAAAATACACGCACACACCCAATACCCCCACCCCAACTAAATAGCACACAAAAGTATGTACATTTTCACGTATTGGAGTTTTACTCTCTTAATAGGAACAAAAGTTCCAAACTGACAGCCACACACAGACATGAGAGCTAAACAGAAAAAAAGATTATCCATGCCAAGACACGTGTTAAAGCATGTGATTCTTTTAATTGCTGTCTGGTTTTACCTTTTCGTTATAGCTCTCCCAGCTGAAAAAAATTTAATACTTTCAGAAAACATTTTCTCCAAGCAATTTCTCTTTATCAGATTGTCTGCTAGTGATATGAGAACCAGATACAGGACTGTTTACTAGAAAAAAGACTTTATAATATTCAGTATTCTTTTTCATTAATTTGCTTTCTGTAAAACGTGTTACTATATAAAGCTAATGGCCTTAACACAGTCATTCCCCCATGCAAGTACGAGAAAAAGCATAGTAATTTTTCTTTGGGCATACTCTTTTAACCAGATCCCTTTTTTTGTACATTGCAGTGCCCAGATTTCTTAAAACTGAACAAGGAGAAAGAAGCAAAAAAGAATAAACAGAAGCACCTATTTACATCCCCACTACACTTAAAAATATATATATTTTTTTTACTTTATAACAGACAGAGAAAATCATGCACCACATTAGTACTTCTCCCTCCTTGTCCCCTCTGTGAAGATAAAGGGTACTGCCAGCCATGCCAGTAGAAGCAGGGCAGTGGATCTGTAACATATGCCAGCACAGCTAGTTGGGATTTTGTAAATAGTTATGTGATTTGTATATCAAACTGATTTCTACAGATGCTTGTGCTGAAAATGTTATTTATGAGGTTTGCTTGTGTTAGTATATCAACAGTGTGCCCTGCTGGAAGGAAAAGGAATGTACATGCATTATTGTAACTGGAAGTGAAGAGGTTAATCTTAATCCACCTGACTTTTCAGAATATTCTTGAAATTAAATTAGTTTATGGATTAAGCCTTAAAGATGTAATCCCACAGTTTTGAATGGAGCCAGAGATGCAATATATGCTAGAGAATAGCTTGTAGCTCCTGTAGGAAGAAGGGAAGTGTTTTATGACTTCCAGGAGATCTGAGTAAAGCTCTGTCTCTGTGTATGGTAATGCATAGGTGCTAAACCCTAGCAGGTTCTAGTGTTGCTTAGTTTAGGAAGCAGAGTCAGATGACCAGATGTGATGTCATTGTGTAATCAACTCTGAAATAATATTTAGATATTAGTAGAAATTGCTCTCAGCATTCTGTCTTGGACCTGAGTAGAAAGACCCTCACCCATGTTATCTTGCCTTGCAATAGTAAGTAACTTAATTAGGCAATAGTATTTTTTAGATTAGTCAGGAAAATATAGTAAGATTAGAAATACAGTTTTTCTATAACTGTGTGAAACTTTTCATTGGTTATTTTTAATATTCCCTGTGACTAAAATTCTGGTGTTTACTACAAATAGATATTTAGTATTTTCTTCTTTTATTATTTATTATTAAATATGTTTAAACTTTTCATTGTGGCTGGTCCTTTTAGAGAATATTTAAGCTTTGAGAGTATTTGCGTGTATTTATTTGATAATAACTCTGGCCACTCCTGAAGGCCTGGCTGTTTGGTCAACATTACCATTTGTATTAATATTAATTTCAGTCAGTACAACTGGGTACCTTTGGAAGAGCCTTCGGTAGCTAGCTTTGTATTGCTTGGTGGCATTGATCACTTCCTTATAGTCTGGGCAGAAGGGGGCATAGTCAGTAAACCTGTGCCAGCCTTTCCCAGGTGTGTGTGTGCAAATCACATCTCAAAGGGTGTGTGTGTCAGCTACTTGGTGCAGGGACATGAAGCACTGGTTTCACAGAGAGGGTGCTGGAGGACTTGGCTTGGGCACTTGGATGAGAACCTAACCCTACAGCTGCACCAGTAGGGAGTCTTATTGGGGACCTGGAGGGAGAAAGAGTAATCCAGACCTCAGACTGTGTGTTTTCTGTGTGCTCTTAACGGAAGTTGTGCTTGATGCAGAGAGGTCTGCATCTGGAAATAGTGTGTTTCCAGTTGTATTCCAAGTGAACTTCCTTCTCCAGTGTCAGTGGTGAGGACTCAGGCTCCTTGATTACTGGCCCAGAGTGGGGACATCACATATTGGTGACAGTGGTGGGCTTCACATGTTGGTGAATGTGGTGAGCATCACACCCTCACCTAAGTATTTTTCCAAACATTAATGGCATGAAGTAGGGCATAGGCTTTAGAGTCCCCTGTACATTTGACAGAGTCCAAACAAGTCCAATATTTTCAGATTTTCTTGTTCTCCCCTGTTTCACTAATATAATTATTTCTTGTAAATGCTTATTTTTCATTTTCCAAGTTACTGATTTTAGTCTCCAATGTTAATGACATGAAGCAATGCATATGATTGAGTCCCCACAAGTGTAACAAGAAAGTCCAATATTTCCAGATTGTCTTATTCTATTCCTCTTCATCTCCATCTCCCATACCCTGTGTCTGCTTCATTTCCAGTGCACTGTTGATTCTTGTAGTCAAGTCCTGTGCCTTTTTCCCCTCTCTCAAACATTTTCCATTTAAATAGTAGAAAAAGTTTCACTGGCACAGTCTCTCTGTCATATTTATTACCAGAAGAACAAGAAGCAGAATATCCTTCAGTTTCACAGCTTACTTTTTGTTGAACAAACATTTGTATTTCTTCCTTAGCTTGTTACTTCATCAAAAAATGTTTTTGTTCCTCCAGGAAAAAATATTTTGATGATAGCTGTGTACAGCAGTTTGAATCTCATACCTGCTTCTCAACATTCCCTATATAGTGGAATAAATTTATTCCTCTTCTGCCTGGTGTACAATGAGTTTTCTCCCACTTTTAGTGCTGTGCCCTTCTGCCATGGTTTTGTCAGAATCAAGTCCTTCTGCTGGTAAGATTGCATTTTTCCTATTAAAAGTCTAGGTTGTTTTCTCATAGCCAGCTTTGGAGCATACACATGATGTGCCCTTTCAATTAACAATTCCTGTTGTGAAATACCAGTCCAGTTGCTTATTTGTGCTTTCATGAAATTAATACTGTTTGATCCTTCCAGCTTCTGAGGTGCAGCAGAAAATCTCAGGTTTTCTCTACGTGCTTGGTCCCCTAATTCTGTTATTTTTTTGAAACATCTCTTCTCATGCAGTCTCATATTCAGCCAGCCTTTTCTTCATTTTGACCTCTGGGTTTTGCAGTTTTATCATCTTATCTGAATGTCTGTTTAAAGCTTCTTACATTTTTTCCAGCCTTTTATTGTTCATATATTCCATCAGTGTTTCATTTATCTTAGTCAGGTCTGTATGCAATTGCTTTATACTTTTCCCAAGGTTAGTGGAAGCCATGTCTGGAGCTTGCACGTCTTTGCTGAACATTTACAGTACTTTTCCCACTCAGTAATTTTTCATCATCCTTTGTAGTGGATATTCCTTCAGGTCCTGTATATTTCTTCTTTCAAGGCATCCAGGCATTGCACTTACTAGCTAGCTACTGAAATTTATTCAAAAATGCAGATCCACTGACTTTGTCTGCTAAGTTTCTGTTTTCACATCTGAAGACCCAGAATTAAGCTGTTATTCAATGTGCAGCCATCTTGGAAGTTCCTTACACTTAGTAGTCTTAGTCTGCTGGGTGAATCCAGACCCTCAGTACCAGATAAAGATACTGCAGGAGCTGTAGAACAGAGGGCATTTGTATAACTGCATAATGAGTAGTAGGGACCAAACAAACTGACCATTCCCAGAAACAAGTTGTTAATTGGCAGGCACAACAAGAAAGAAGTTTATAAAAAAATATTATGTAGTTTGATACACTACTGCCATGCCTTACTTTTCACTGATGACTCTAGAAGCATGCAGGACAAAGCTTATGCTTTTAAGTTATAATTTTTTACAACAAATAAGCCTTGATCTAACTAAACCCAATATTGAAAAAAAAATTACTTCACCTGACCTGACTTAATATGTTAGTGGACAGACATGATTGACCATACAGGTAACTCAGATTTCTTGTGACCATTACCTCAGTGACGCTGTAAGGATTTTGCGTGTTTGTAATCCATTTTCTGTGTTAAGTTTGGGAGACCTGACATTTGAGAATAGAACTGTTAGCCCAAGTAGATAGAACTTCTTGGGTTGCCATCTTGGCTACCCTTGTATGTTTATTCCATTATAACTAAAAATGCTTGAGCAATCATAACATATTGAAAGACATCTGTGTTTTTCAAAGTAATGTCACAGATCAAAAGCAGTTATTATGCAATGGGCAAGCCCCACCCCACACTACAAAGTTATATATGCCAACTCCATAGCTGCCCAACATTGGGGAAATTAGAAGCTTCCCAAAACAGTGCACCCTAAAATGAAGCAATAATTGTTTTCTCTGTAATAAAGGCCAGCAAGTAATTTCTGCAGAATTGCAGTTCAAGAAGACAGGAGACAAACCAGTGTGTCAGCAAGCTCCAATTCCTCTGTAAGGAGCTATAACTGTATGTTACCGTAATGAGTAACGTTATCAGGGCTAAAATGTATCCTGAGGAGAAAATATATTACACTGCTACATTATTTGTATCACTTTGTATTTTGTATGCCTGGAGCTTTCGTATGTATTTTGTATGGATGGAGCTTTCGTATGAGGTTGTAACTGTTGTGTCAAGCTACAGAGTTTTTGCCATTTTTAATTAGATTGATGCCTGCTGCCAGAACCATCATCTTTCTTCAGATTCAGTGTATTTTTGTCAGTAAAACTGAGGCATGGGACATAATATAAGGAGGAGGAAAATGCACTTTTTTTGTAAATAAAACGTGGATACTAGGAGAGTTAGTGTTTGATTAGGTTTACAGTCTACCATGTTACCATGTTCAGTTGTTTGGAAGTCAAAATTTGTGTATGTATGTGTGTGTTTGTGTGTGTGTGTATGTGTGTATATATATATATATATATATATATATATATATATATATATATGGGATCCGTACAGATCCTCGAAGACAAAATCACCGAAACTAATTTTGGTTTGGCATACTTGCGCGAAAGTGCTTTTCACAGAAGAAGCACTTTTGCATAAGTATGCCTGTTTGCGAGACCGCACTATGGTATGGATAAGGGAACATTCCCTTTTCCTCACTGTAGTGTGGTCTCGGAGTGAGAATATTAAAGTAGGGTGTGTGTGGGGGGGGGGTGCAGGGGGGCAAAGCCCCCCCTGCATAAACGTAGATTTCTTTCTTTCTTTCTTTTTTAACATATATTAATGAAAGCGCTTTTTCGGTGAAAGTGCTTTCGTTAATATATGTTCGGTGATTATGGATTCGGGACTTGCATATTCGTGCATAAGTCCTAGATCCATATATGTATATATATACGCATACATACACATATATTACATGTATAATGTATTTATTTGTGCATTTGTTAACCTGGGTAAGTACACTGGTTTGTAGACGTTTTCTAGGTGTGACAAGATCCAAAGAGACAAATGACACAAAAAGCAAGATGCAATTAATGTGATATTAAGGTAGCATGACAAGCAGGAACCACATCTTAGTGTGTTTGGCCATTGAAACAATTATATAGATGCAAATGCAAAAACAGTTAAAAAAATAAATAAAGTATACTCAATGTAAGAGTGCAGTAAGACAGGGTGTATATGTTTATCAGAATAACTGAGCTTAATGATATCAAGGAATCTTCATCAGTTGATCAAGTTTTCAGAAACTCAAACTTCATATGGTCAAGACCATATGATCGAGTTTTTGAAAACTCAAAGCTTTTGAATGGAGATTGCAGCACAGCAAGGATCGGGAAATCTACCTTTTTCTTCCCTGTAGTGCAACCTTGAAGTTGGCATATATAATTTGCAGGGGGTATGGGGGGTGCAGGGGGGCTTGTCCCCCTGCAAAAACTTTAAAAAAAAAGTGCATTTTTGTGGGGGGGTTTTTTTTTTGATGATCGAGCTTTTAGAAACTCTATTATTTGGTCTGTCTGATTTTTTTTTCAGAGTTTCCGAAAAGTCGATTTTGTGACGTAGATCCTTATGTGAGTGAAGCATGTTAGCCATAATTCTTTGTTGCTTCTGGAAAGATACAGAAGGAGGATGGGGCTGCCTTTGGAGATGGACAAAGAAAGGGATAGCTGAAAGTTATTACATTTTTCTGTATGCACTGTTACATGTTAGGTACCCTTCTGAATGACATTGCTTCTGCAGTAAAGTGTAAGATATAAAGGGAATACTTCAGTTATAAATCTTTTTTTCTCAGAGGCACTAGCAAGTTATACTAGGGATTCATTCTTCAAAAGATAAGCTTTTTAGATGCAAACCGGCTCAACATTTTATAAATGGAGACATGTTACTGAAATAAACTCTGTGAATTCACAGATGTCACTAACTGAAATGAACTTTTGCAGAGTAGCAGCAGCTGGGATGTAGGGGGCCCCAGGTAGAATGGCAGGTGGTAATGTATAGCCTAGGGCCTAAGTAGTAACCAAATCTGGAAAGATTAGGAAACTGATTTCTAGTAGAGCATTTTATGATTTTGATGTCGTTAGTGTGTGATCTGGTCTTCCTTGCAACTACTGCTACAGTGAGACATTTCTGCATCCAATGAGTGAAGAAAGAATGCAGAGTTGTTTACAGTGAATTGGTAAGCTCTTTCAGCGTGCACTGACTGTTGCATGTTGTAATGTATTCCTTGACTAAGTAAAACCTATCTTTTTCTTGATTTTGTGTCAGTACTCACTCACTACATTTTTTTATGCATGTCTGTAGTATTCAAGGGTCCCCTTCAGTAGATCGAACGTTTATAAGTTCAAACCACATATGGCCGAGACCATATGTTCGAACTTGTAAAAGTCTGATCTGACTGAATGGAGATCACCGTACAGAGCGGAAAGGGAAGATTTCCCATTTCTGCAATGTAGTGTGGTCTCGGAGTTAGCATATTTAAGTAAAGGGGGTGTGGGGGGTGAAGCCCCCCCCCAACGTGGCGGGTGCAGGGAGGCATAGCCTTTCTGCTATAGACCTTTAGTTTTGTGTTTTTTGGTTTTATATGGTTTTACGTCAGTGTTCGAATTTTTACGAGTTGGAACATATGGTCTCGGCCATTTGTGGTTCGAACTAGTAAAAGTTCGCTCTACTGAAGTAGATCTGTATTCAAATATGTTCCAGTGTTACTCTTTAAAATTACTAATGAGCTCAGTATGCACATTAAAACATGAGAATATGCAAGAACAAATGCACTGAAATAACACAAGTGAGAGTTTGCAAAACATTGCATTGATGTAGTAACTCTGATAAAATCCTTAACATTAACTGGAATTGTGATTGTTTGCGTTTGTGATGAAGCAATGACTGCTAATGATTACTTAGAACTGCGTGTGTGTATATTAATTTGCTTTTCTGGTGTGCAAGAAAAACAATATGATAGAAAGGCATTTGAGAAAGAGGCATTGTGTGTTCTGATCTATTAATAAGCTGTCTGATGTGGACTATGAGATTTTAGTATTAATAAAATAGGTATTTCAGAGAAGAATGTTGGAGTGTATTTTTGTAGGGTCTCAGAAGTGGAGCTGATACATCTTTGTCTTTATTCACCAAAGCATGTGGCAGTGTATGATAAGTGGGTAAAATACTTTACATTTCTGTTGATTGACATGAGATGATCATGTCACATTCGCTAAAACATTAATGCTCAGGGGAGAACCTGTCCATTTGTTATTGGGCACAATGTGTTTGTGGTGTAGTGATTTATTTTTCTATAAGGTGGAACATCCTCAGAATAATAAAGTAAAATAAGCGTTGGGACAGTGAAATTCTTGATCCCTAAATGAAAAAAACGAAGGATTTTTTTGTGTGTTTGCTCATATGCTGGCACACTGTTGTGTGTTTGTTTTAAGGATATTTTTACTTCAGATCTTAGTTACAATTTTTTTTTAGTCTGAGGAATAATGTTACTAACGGTCTCTCTTCAAGGACTTGTAGTGTATCTGGCAAAACAATTAGACGTGATCAGATGTTAGATTAGTAATGCAAAACATGATAAAATCGATGTAGTAATACTTAAAGCTTTTATGGACTTAAGTTATGTATTTATTCTTATAAATGTCATTGGGTAAGCAAGCAATAATGCCCGACAAGGTGTGTGTTAGTGTGTAATTAATGCACACTCAGGGGTTTTATGAGGCGCGTCGGGCCTCTACACACCTGGAAGGGTGTTAATTGCACATTAGTACACACCCTGGAGGGCATTATTGTGCTTAGAGAATGGTGTCTCTGTAAAATTGTGGTTGATTTTTTTTTTTTTTTTTTTTTTTTTTTTTTAAGTACTATATTTTTTTCATATATTTTTGATGTAAAATAGTTCCTCCGCCTAATGTTTCAAACTTGCTGTAGTATATGTTAATGGTGTTGGAGGAAACATTTTACTTCCAAAATATAACACTTTAAAAATGTCCAGGGATTTAATTTGTTTTTTTGGTTCCTTTCTCCTGCAACGTTTGGTTTGTTGCTATTTACTACAGATTGAAGTCTCTAAGTAATGACATAGATTTGAGTTTCAGGATTTCATTTTTATTTAGAAAATTCATTCTAACATATATGTTATTTAAGCAACTTTTATAAGAACAGTAATTAAAATCTGTTCCTATTTTTGAGCCTTTGTTCACCCTTTATTTTATTTAACCAGACTTTTTTAGCTGAAATGTCAAGAGGTATACATACCACTTTACTACTAGTGCGAGTGGTCGATCTCTTTCTCTCATGCAGGCACACACCCCCCCCCCCCTCTGCTTCAGAAAATGCAAGCTGACGCAAATCCTAATGTTCAAGTAATGTTGTGATTTTAGAACAGGATAATTTAAAATATGTTCCTGTTTTGAGCATTTGTCCCCAGTTTATTTTATGCTTATCCAGATATGTTGAGCTAAGACGTCTTATTAGAAGAAATCTGAACAAAGCCATAAATAATGGGGTGGAGGCCTCAAAATAGGGACAATTAATATTGCTGTTATAAAGTTGAGAGTTGATAGAATAACAGGTGTCGTATTAGCATGAATTTTCTGAAGGGTTTGAAGTGTACAACTCCATTTTCTCCCTTTATTCTCTGACTTCAATTCTCACTGATTTGGCAGAAAACCAAAACTTTTATGAGGAACACACCAAAAATATGAGGCAAAAATCTGGACATTCTGCAAAAATCAGAACAGTTGAGAGGTATGTCAAGAGGTTTGCAGACCTCCTAATTGTTACTGCTGCCAGTGATCGCTCGTTCACTTTCACTGTCGTCTCTCTCACACACACACACACACACACACACACACACACACACACACACACTGGTCTATATTAGATCAGCGAAACAGCATTATAGCTAATACCGTTTTGCCGACACATATAGACCGAAATCCAGTAATAGCTAAGGCTCAGGTCAGAGATTATTTTTTTTGCCAAGGGAAAAAAAAATCACTTGGCCTGATCTGTGACATTGCCCTTTACCCCACTGTAGTGCGATCTCGGAGTTGGTATATTTAGTTAGTGGGGTGAATCCCCCCAATTTGTTTGAAATTGTGTGTATGTGTTTTTAGTGCAAGCGATTTCTTTCCCAGGGGAAAAAAAATCATTGTTTTGAATGTTTGTGGTTTAGTGAGGTTGCTGATTACATGTCAGTGAGGCGTTCGATGAAACGCCTCATCAAGCACAGTCTCTTCTGCTTTCATACATGCATACAGTCACACACGCAGACATAAACACAAGCACACTTTGCTATTTTAAATTTCTTTTCGTTTTTACTTTACACTCACTAAACAGCAAAGTGCTGCTTAGCGAGTGTAAAATAAACAGCTCAATCAGTCTCTCTGTCTCAGACACACACACACACACACACACACACGCACACACACTTTTTTTCTGTTTATTTTTTTTACACTTGCTAAACAGTGTAGTGAGTGTAAAATAATTGTACGATCAGTCTCGCTCAAATGAACACACACACACACACACACACACACACACACACACTCTTTCTCTCTATTCATTTTCTTTTTTTTTTTTTCTTTTTTATACATTTTACACTTGCTAAACAGCAGACGCGCTGCTTAGCAAGTGTGAAATAATGGCGGCTGTTGTTTTTTTTTTCTGTCCAAGCTCCACGGCGGCTTGATATGCTGCAATGAACAGACAGACTTTTGAAAGAATTTAATTTTTTTTTTTTTTGGATTAAAGCCCATCAAATTCCTTATATCCTTCTCACCAATTGAAATGTACTTAAAAGGTTCTTCTTTCCAGCTCACATATGCTGCAAAGCATTCTATTCCACTAGCAATACAAGTCACTCCTAGTAACTTAGAGCATCTTCTGTATACATAAGGATAGACCTTTGACATTTTGAAAGTTTGTGATGCTTGGGAGGCAGGCAGTTCCTAATTGGGGCATCCATGATGCTTGAATGGCAGGTTTTCTGTATTTCTGCCAATCCAAGTGAGGTTATGATGTTAATCTAATCCTTTTCCTCTGTATTTTTCTGCTTTTCTCCCCTGTACCCCAAGATTTCTGGTGACACCTTTATTTGTCTTCTGCCCAGTAAAGGTAGGAGAGTAGCCTTGGGGTGCTGATTCTGATCTTCCCTTTGTCTCTCTGACGTTTGAATGCATTTAAGAACTCATGTGGACAGATTACAGATGAAAATCCAGCCTCTGTACCATCAATATTAGCAAAGTGACAGTACTAGGTTTTCAAAATCTTTAAATCTGAATTATTTTTATGCTGTAACACAACATAGTTTGGACAGTGCATATGCATTTTATAATATCAGTTTGTACTGGTGCAAATAGATCACTTTTATAACTTGTGGGGATGAATGTGAATGAATAGTGTAGACTGATTAAAATGATTCTACCCTCCGATACGATCTACAGAAATTTGGTTCCTTAGCACCCAAAAGAGTAGGCAGCTGTCTTTCTTTGCGGAAACATGAGCAAGGTCACTAGCACTATTACATATTTAAAAAGTGGGGTGGCCTGTATGGGCTCAGGAGGAGCACAGCTGAGGAATTTACGTTGTTTTATCAAAATAGTTATGGCACAGAGATAGTATTGCCATTGATCTGTATTAACATTAGCACTTTAGATTACATTGTTTGGAAAAAAGCTGCAGTGTTTTTTTTTTTTTCTTTCTTTGTTGTTGAAGGAAATATTTATCTCGGCATTTGTCATAGTGAAGCTTTTATCAGTGTTGGTACTGAATGATAGCTTTACTCAATCTTTTATCAGTTCCTGAATCACCCCTGACTTTTAAAATCATAACCTTGTTTATCCTGGAGAGGCTAGATTGCACTTTTTCAAATATGTAAACAAATCTGTGCCCAGACATTTGAATTATCTTATACAGTTAGCTGTTTCTGCTGACTAATGGCCAGTGGAGGTTGGTTAACTTTAGAGCAAAGGGTTGGGGTGGGTCTGCAGGGACTAGCTAAATGGTCAGGGCTGTATTATGGTGTGCTCAACTTTGTACGAGTGTTTTTATATAAATAACTGTTCACACACTACTTCACATACTAAGTAGTCTTCCGACCGTTGTCTTCCTATTCAGAGCAGATACTAGCCAAGTACATTCGACACAGATGCTGAAGTTATTTTGTCATTGTGCAGTGCATTGGTGTGGCTAAATCTGGAACACTGCATTTAAATTGGGCTGCTGTAAAATGAGGGATGTTAATGCGGGCAGACGGAGAGCAGCACCATTATAAGATCAGTGGAGAATCAGGAGAATCATAAAGCTTGTCATGGTATGCAGGAAAGGAGGAGAAGAAAAGGAGGTGGAAGTAATGTGGACTTGCATCTGACTTGACACCAACAATGTTGTATCTGAAAAAAGGACAAAGGGAAAGCATGGTTAGCAGTTGAAAAAGGGTAAAATCTAAAAGCAATTTGAAGAAATGGTGGTCTTCAGGCAGTGGGGTATAATTCTCGAGCACATGATGGGGAAGTGCTAGAAGAAGAAACAGCACAGTGCACTTCAATTAACAAATGTAAGGATGTGTGAGAGAGGCTAGGGATGGTATACAGTGAAGTATAAGAGGACAGCTACACAGGGATGGGCTGTAGCCCTTCGGTGGCCTTAATAGACAATGGCTTTTTCTTCACTAACTTAATACTTTAGTTTAATTGTTTATTTTACTGCTGTAGTAGTACACATATCTTGCTTAAAAGCACTATACTCTGCATTTTTTGCACTTAACAGATTTTTCCCCTCCAGCTCAGAATAGGCCTTTTATTGTCCCATCAAATTCCCTTATGACATAATCCATAGTACAGATGTTTACCACACTGAACTGTGGTGACCTCCTACTACCCATTTTCTGAATACATAAAACTTTAAATTTCTGTTTATTCTCCCTGTCTGAGATTATCACATTATTTAAAGTTCAAATTGTAACAATCAAAACTGAAGCAACAGCATTTCAGTTTTTTGCTTGTCATCAACTCCTTCTTGTCAACTGAAATACCCCATTTTAGCAACCTTTCTTCTCTTATGGCTGCTGCTGTAACAGCGTAACATTTGAAGTATATCACTAAACCAGATTTTGCCGGATTCACTATACAATCTCGAAATACTGAAATGTAGAATTTCAGTATTTCGAGACTGAATAGTTGAAAAACCACATACACGAAAGCCCACAATCATGAATACTACAGTGGCGACCATTCACACATGCACACAAGCCAGGACATAGTCACACACACACATACACCTACCTAACTAAAACATAACACACACAAATGCACTTAACCTACCTGTAAGCAGGGGAGCAAGCCCCCCTGCACCCCCCACACACCCTCTACTTATATATTCTAACTCTGAGGTCGCACTAAACACACAAACACACAACAAACACTACGGCACACACTCACACACACTAAAATCCCTACCCATTATCCTCAAACACACAACACTTACCTGAAACCACTGATAAATCCACAAACCGCACCACACATCACGAACGCGGCACCACAATAGCGGCGGATTCGACATTTGCGTATTCGGCATAGTGTAGTTTTGGTTAACTGCACTTTCCATTATTCATTTTTGGCGTACTGAATTTCGACATATCAGTACGTTGAGATTGTCTAGTGTATCTGATTTTGCCATCTTTCGTGTTCACTCTTCAAATAAAATAAGATCCATGCAGCTGTGTAGAACTGTGTTCATATTACTTGCAGAATCTAACCAGGTTATTGTGGTTAAAATTCTCCTACTGTTTTTATGTTCATTAGATTTTTAATATCCAGGTAAAACAACATAATAATAGTAAAATGGGACTACAGCTTGAAATCATATCCGGAATGGCTGCTGCAAAAAATCACAGCACACCAAAGAGGAGCTGTTTCTCACAATAATTTTTCTTCTTTCAGCTGTTCCTGTTAAGGGTCTCCACAGCAGGTCATCAGTTTCCATTTCTTCCTGTCCATCTTGCTGTGTCACACCAACCACCTGCATGTCCTTTCTCACCACATCCATGAACCTTATCTTGGGCCTTCCTCTTTTCCTCTTACCTGGCAGCTCTATCCCTTAGCATCATTTTCCCTTTATATCCAGCATCCCTCCTCAGCACATGTCCAAAGCAATGCAATCTCGTCTCTCTGGCTTTGTCTCCAAACCATCCAATCTGAGCTGACTCTGTAATGTACTGATTCCTAATCCTGTCCATCCTTTTCACACCCAGTGCAAATCATAACATCTTTAACTCTGCCACCTCCAGCTCTGACTCCTGCCTTTTTGTCAATGCAACCATCTCCAACACATATAACATAGCTGGTCTCACTACCTTCTTGTAGACCTTTTACTCTTACTGGTACCCTCTTAATATTATATTTTATTATTTTACATTTGTTTACTGGGAAAGTCTGACTGGACACAAGTCTCTTTTCAGTGGAGGCCTGGGGAGAAAAGCTCTATGTTTATAAACAATAATTATTACAATAATGAAGGATACACAAAATTCATACATAGAAGTTAATATATATATATATATATATATATATATATATATATATATATATATATACATATACAGTTTTACATTTTAGGGAGTGTGTCATGGTCATGATACAGGAAGGGTTACATTGAGACAAATTTCATAGGATGTTCATCGTGTTACCCTGCTTCAGTCATCACACTTGGGTTATCCTGCCGTCAGGCGGTCTTGCAGTCTGCCTGAATTCCAAAGTCTTGGTCCGGCGTCGGTTGCTGTCACTTCTTCCCTACGTCAGTGCGCCAGGGGTATATAAGAGGCATCTGACGTCATTTTCTTCAGTCTTTCTTGCCACGCGGTGCCCGAAGCAGAAGCAGTTCGCAAGTGCCGGTCGGCCAACACCTGAGATTTTCGATTCGAATTTCAGTCCGAAGTCTTCAGTGAAGCTAAGTACCCTGTTGGGGAACATTTTCTTGCCTCAGTCCGATGTCAGAAAAAGTTAACAATTGCATTTCTTGTGGGAAGCAAATACCTCATAAGGACTTCCATTCCTATTGTATTCCTTGCTAGGCCCAGACCACGACGTCACAGGTTGTCGGTTTTGTGCTAGGTTTAATAAACGAACTATCAAACGCCGTTTTGACTTTGCACTGCATTACTTTGGTAGGAAATTTAATTATATCATGCCTTCGGAGCAGCCGACCGGCATACATAAAAAATGCAAGGATAAGGACAGGCAGCCTAGGAACAAGCCAGACTCCGAGGCCTCTGCTTGGCCTGTCGCCGGTTCTCCGGTTTTCAGTGAGGCGCCTACACAGCCCCTGCAGAACTGGAACCCCAGACAGCTGCGAATTCCCAAACAGAGCCTACTAGGCTGATGCAGCCATCTTCTGACACCGGAGCAGAAGTAGACCCCGGTGCAGTGGAAACACCTTCAGTTGCAGAAGGTGTCTTCAGACCGACTACACTCACCATTAAATCTTATGCTAAGCTTAAAACTCCTTTAAAACCTAAAAAGACTGTACATCAGTTTAAAGTTCAAGGCCCCTTGCCTAAGAAACAGATGCTTAAGATGGCTGAAGATTTGATTACCCTAATCAGGGTTTCCCATCCCCCTCCTGATAAAAGACCAAGACAAGAGGAGGATTATGTTTCCTCTGACCAGGTTTCAATTTCCTCAGATTCTTCTGAGGAACAGGATTACACTTTTCCACCTTATGAAGACTCTGATGCTGAAGACTGTAGTCCCTCAGCATCTCCCCCTGAAGACTACTCCTTTGGGGAAACTTTACATACCATGAGGGAACATTTCCACTGGGAAGGCCAGGACTACTCTGATTCTAAGAAAAGGCTCCAAGAGTTCCTTTTACTACCCCAGCACAGACCACTTGCTATCCCTCCAGTTTTAGATATTGTGGATGATGTTTACTTGGAGTCTAGTTTAAATCCAGACTCTCTACCTCCTGCTCCAGCCAAACCAGACAGATACTACAGAGTACCTGACTCACACAAATTCCTTTATAAAAGCCCTGTGGCTGACCCAGAAACAATTTCCCAGAGTCCTAAGGGAGCTAAAGCTTCTATGGCTAAAAATCCTGTGCCCTCTGAAAGGGATTCCAGAGCCCTAGATAGATGGGGAAAGAAAATATACACCTCAGCAACTCTGGCTATGAGAGCAATAAATTGTCAGTTTCACATGTTGAAATATCAGCAATTCCTAATGTCTCAATTAAAACAAAAAATGAGCACACATACTGAACAGTCTGAATTCAATGAAATGCAGGATCTGTTGCATGCAGGTGAACAGGTGGGCAAACATACTTTACAATGCGGATTTGATTCATTGGAAGCTTCCTGTAGAGCAGCTGTTACTGGCTCTGTCATACGTAGACATGCTTGGTTAAAAGAACAAACCCTTCCTGATCATGTTAAAGCAAAATTATTGGATGCACCTTTACAGCAGGATGTATTATTTGGTGTCAAAGCAGAAGAGGTTTTAAAGAAAATGGAGGATAAGGCAAAGTCTATGCAGACGGTCAAGGATTTTTTGCAGGTACAACCCCCTCGTTTCAGCAGAAATTGGCCAACAAAAAACTGGTCCTTTCCAGCTTCTGACAGATCACAGAGGGGCAAATACAGACGCCCAAGGGGCAGAGGTCAGTCACATGGCTGTTACAAACCTCGCCAATGGGGTACTGCTACCCAGAAAGGTGGAGAAGACAGGCCCCAAGCTAGCAGAA
The DNA here is from genome assembly GCF_019279795.1 of Protopterus annectens. Taxonomy (NCBI): domain Eukaryota; kingdom Metazoa; phylum Chordata; order Ceratodontiformes; family Protopteridae; genus Protopterus; species Protopterus annectens. The sequence goes on along the minus strand of NC_056747.1, from coordinate 1,205,176,777 downwards.
GACAAACCCAATGACTCAATCCTCAAACTACCAAGCAAATCTCTCCTGGCAGCTCCCTTGGGAGGAAAATTAGCATTGTTTGCAGACAGCTGGCACATCATCACAAAAGACAAATGGGTCCTAAGCATTGTCTCTCAAGGATACAGATTCCACTTTCATTCCTTACCAAGGATAAAAGGAATGCCAAACCTGCCACCAAATCAATGGGCAGAGGCACAAAAACAAATTACAGCTCTCATGGACATGACAGCCATTCAACTGGTACCTACACAGGAGCAAGGACAAGGATTTTACTCAAGACTCTTTCTAGTCCCAAGAAAGGACAAAGCATGGAGACCCATTCTGGATCTTTCAATTCTGAACACCTATATGTAAGTACCAAAATTCAAGATGCTAACACTACAGCAGCTTCTTCCCATGTTGGGCAAGAATGCTTGGCTAGTAACGTTGGACCTCAAGGAGGCATACCTGCATGTCCCTATCAGACAAAATTGCAGAAGATACCTCTGCTTCATTGCAGGTTCAACACATTATCAATTCTCTGCACTGCCCTTTGGCTTATCTACTGCGCCCTGGGTCTTCACAAAATGCCTGGAACCAGTAATCGCATATTGCAGACAAAGAGGAATTCAAATATACCCATACCTGGATGACTGCCTTATTCAAGCAGAAAGCAAGGACATTCTTTTCAAGCATCTGGCACTTGTCAAACACCTTCTAAGTTGCCTAGGGTACACAGTAAACAAAAAGAAATCAAAACTAGTGCTGTCACAAAACATAATATTCCTAGGTGCCAGCTTGAATACAACGGCCCAGATGGCTTATCTCACGCCAGACAAGCAGCAACAGCTGACTCAATATTTCAAAATAATGGCAACAAAGACCCAACTCCCTGCAAGAAAAATTCTGCAGGCCTTGGGATTCATGGCATCTTGCATACTACTAATACCATTTGCAAAACTGCATATGAGGAAATTACAATGGTACCTGAAAAGCGTATGGACTCAGCACAGCCACAGCTTGGAAACAATGATACCACTCATTCCCTGCCTTCAACAGGAGTTTCTATGGTGGGCACAGGCATGTCACCTCAACAAGTGTCAGCCTTTCACCTTACCCACAGCCAGGCAAACTATGACGACAGATGCATCGGACTATGCCTGGGGAGCATACATGGCAGGACAGTGCATTCAGGGCAAATGGACTACAGATCAGAGGCATCTGCATATCAATCAAAAAGAAATGCTAGCAGTACAGAATGCCCTAACAGCTTTCAAGGACCTTTTACACCCAGGACAACTAATAATAAAGATGGACAATACCACAGTAATGTGGCACATAAGCAAGGGGGCACACATTCCTACCCTCTATGCAGGCAAGCAATGACCTTGTGGAACACTGCACTGTCTTACTAGGTTCAATTACAAGCACAATTCCTGCCAGGAAAGAAAAACATATTGGCAGACGACCTAAGCAGAAACATCATGGATCCACACGAGTGGAAACTAGATCCACAAGTATTTGCAATGATAGCTCAAAAATGGGGACGCCCAGACATAGATCTGTTTGCAAGCCCCCACAACTACCAACTTCAAAAATTTTGCACAAGGACATTCCATCCACAAGCTTGGAAAGTGGACACCCTCTCATTCAGTTGGAAAACATTAACAGTGTATGCCTTTCCTCCACTGCCTCTTCTAGTAAAGGTACTGCTGAAAGTCAGATTAGAGCAGCCACAAATGATACTCGTTGCACCAGACTAGCCACGCCAGCATTGGTATCCAATTCTAAGGAACATGGCCCACGGCCCACCATGGATTTTACCACAAATTCCTCACCTGCTCACCCAGCGAGACAGTCAGATTCTACACAGCCAGCTCAAGACTTTAAACCTGGCTGCATGGCAAATTACCTAAACAACCAGCCAACACCTCTATCCAAAGCTGTTATGGATGTCATTCTGGAGGCCAGGAGGCCCAGCACCAGGAAAACCTATTCAGACAAATGGAAAAGATTTTGCTCCTGGAACCAGGCTGAAGGCCAAAATCCCCTTGATCCAAACATTCCTCAGATTCTACAATATTTAACTGAGATGTTGCACAAAGGACTTTCCTTTTCATCTATTATGATCCACGCCTCAGCAATTTCAGCTCATTACAACACGGATCTTCCTTTATTCTCACATCCACTCCTAAGACAGTACCTCAGAGGGGCTAAGAACATAAGACCGCCAAGGAGAGCACCAACACCTACTTGGGATCTCAACTTTGTTCTGGAAAAGATTACACTGCTGCCCTTTGAACCAGCTTTTTTCAGCTGATTTAAAATTTCTTTCATGGAAAACTGCCCTGTTACTAGCAATAACCTCAGCTACAAGAGTCTCAGAGCTACAGGCACTAATGGCAGAGGAGCCTTTCCTCATTTTTCATTAAGACAGTCTCTCTCTCTACGAACTAACCCTTCCTTTATGCCAAAGGTGGTATCCAGTGTGGCCCTAAACCAAACCATTCATTTGCCCACCTTTTTCCCAAATCCCCAGAACAAAGGAGAAAGACTCCTGCACTCTTTGGACATTCACAGGCAATTAGGTTACTACTTGGATAAAACTAAGGCTTTCAGAAAAACTGACCAGCTCTTTGTAGCCTATGCTACAGGATCACAAGGAAAAGCTATCTCAAAACAGACCATTTCTAAATGGATAGGGCATTGCATACATTTCTGCTACATGCATCATGGGAAACCGATACCTGCTGCTAACATTAGGTCCCACTCCACCAGGGCTACAGCTACATCAGCAGCCTTTCTCAGGGGAGTGCCAACCAAGGATATTCTGGAAGCTGCAACATGGAGTTCAGTGCACACCTTCACCAAACACTATCACTTACCTCTATATTCTAAGACTAGAGTTGGTTTTGCCGCTGCAGTTTTGCAGGGCCTACTAGCTTTTTCTAACCCTGTTTTATCTCCACCTCCCATCCTTAGCTTTGGGATTCAACCCAAGTGTGATGACTGCAGCAGGGTAACACAATGAACATAGTACAGTTTTGTACCTACCATAAATGTAGATGTTCGAGTGTTTACCCTGCTGCAGTCCAGGTTGCCCTCCCTCCATCCCCTCTGAACTAGCTGAACTTATCTATACCACTCTATCCTATACTACCTCTGTGGTGTATTTGCTTGCGCCTAAAGGTATTGTTTTATTTTTTTCTAGCTATATATATATATATATATATATATATTTTGCCTACCTATTGGGGGCACCTGACATCTGGTGCAAGAAAAACTGAAGAAAATGGCGTTGGATGCCTCTTATATACCCCTGGCGCACTGACGTCAGGGAGGAAGCAACAGCAACCGACGCCAGACCAAGACTTTGGCATTCAAGCTGACTGCGGGACCGCCTGATGGCAGGATAACCCAACTGTGATGACTGCAGCAGGATGAACACTCGAACATCTACATTTATGGTAGGTACAAAACTGTACTTTCATAGGTTGGTACTAGGCTATCGGCCCTAAGGCCTATGCAAGCCTAACCATAACAATTCCCTGGAAATTTCTTCCCACAATATTTACTTCTCTGGGCCCCTGTCTAGCAGGGCGACTGACATGATCCCTGGGGTGAATTTCCTATCTCCCATCCAATCATCAAGGTTCCTTTTGAAGAGGGCCAATGAGGTGCTCTGCTTGACATGTATGGGCAGTCTATTCCAGAGTATGGGGAGTCTCTGGGTCAGGAACCTATCCCTCCAGCATGTTTTGTTCATTGTGATGATAAGGTTTAGATCCCTGGAGCGTGTGGCTCTGAGGGATTGGGATTTCTTTAAGTGGAGCATGTCCAACAGCTCAGGGTTTGACATGGCCTTGTATGTTAAGCAGAGATCACCTCTGATCATTCATGAAAACTCTTATTATATACAGTTTTACAAGAGAGGGAAGGTATAATGATACTGGAAGTGTTACAAGAATAGTCAGTCATACATATAAGACTGAGAGATATAGGGCATTCCTTGTATTACATAAAACACATATTACATAAAACAGACGAGGTCTTGCATGGAACAAGCTGCATATGCTGTGGAGGTTCTGTAGCCTACAGTGTTGAAATGCTGAAGGTGGACAGAGAAAGTAGACAGTTACTGGTTAGTAGTGTAAAACATAGTTGAGGAAAGAGAGGAGAAGTTATATAGTGGATTGGTACTAGCCAGGGGTGGCACAAGAAGCCTAAAACAGGTTCACTGCCTTGTATTTTACTGTATAAATACGCATTTTCCTTTTTTTTTTTTTACTTAAGTAGGTTACAGACACTATTTACTGTTTCAGTGAGTAGAAGGATCACTCAAATTTAAAAATGTGAAGCAAGAAGACTGAAACCTAAGGCAGTGCTGCCATAAGACTTTTGTATACATATATCAAAACACCCAGATATACTTGTACTGTAATTTGCAGTATCCACTGTGTAATCAGTTAATCAAGAAATTTTAGAAATTGAAAAGCAGACCAAGATGGAAAAAACAGGATGTGTTAGCATATCATGTGACTCAAAGCTCAGCTGCACTGCTGTAGCAACTACAAATCTCAAAGGCAAATGTATGTCTGGCCTAAGTTCAGAACCACAGCACTAAGTCCATGCTTTATCCACGACTCAAACATAGGCTGTCCAAATCACAATATCTGTTGATCTGTTACAGAGCTATTGAAGTAGTTGAGAACTTGCCATGATACTGGGAGCATCATCTCTGTCATACTGATGTGATGTACACACCTAGAGAAATAAGAGCAGTAGAAGTTAATCAGCACAACTCAACCAAAATTCAGGAGCACATTCCTCTTTCCAAGACTGTAGACAAATGGAGCCAGATTGAGAAAAGGACAAATTATATTAACAGCTCACTGAACTACTAGGAGTCAAATGTTCTACTGCTAGGGGCACTGTTCTCCTGTTTCTTGTCTGAGGTGATGTGTTGGTGTCCCTAGAGTTAGTTATGATAAAGAAGGGGATTCAGTGGTCCCCCACTGCATGGGAGGTAAATGAGAGTGGAAAAACATAGAAGACGAAACTTAATTTTTAAGTTCTGTTCAGCTGGCATGTTATGATCAAGTGTTCTGTAACCAGTCAGTTGTTAACATACGGTGTTCACTGTTCTGCAGTATTTTATGGTGTTAATGAAAGCTTTGTTATTATTAACTTCTGACTGCCTTCAGAAAAGAAAACAGTTAAGGGGAAATGAAGATTACAAAACCATAATTATTTCAAGATATGTTTAGATGTGAAACACAAAAGGGATGCAGTTCTGGTGTGTTTTAAAATTGAAATATCTCTTGTGCTGACACACAAATACATGCAATCAAGTTCTGAAGTGTGTAAAATAAGAAAAAATATATAGATGCCATCGTACTGGCTGCCTGGTAGTGGTACCATCAAACAGACCAAAACTCACTCAGCCAGTCAAGTAAAGGTCAAGACAAGAGATTGCCGCAGAGTTGACTGCAGAGTGATAATTAAAGTTAAAAAAGTCTTAAAAACACATTTTTATGTCCTCATAAATTGCTCCCTCTGAGTCCATCACAAGTAATAACTTTTCAGTACTCAGTGCATAGGTTTATAGGTGTTTGTTGGGTTAATGACCCTAAGGGCCTTTTTAAGCCTATGTAGTAAGTTCTGGTAGCACTGATAAGTGTAAGCAGGGGTTTTGGGCAATAAAACATTTATAAGCAGAGGCCTGGGAGATGAACCATTTACAGGCTGCTTGTGTTCATTAAAGACATAGGTGCCAACCAGGAATGAGTTGTCCTGTTCCGCATTCAGTTGTCCAAGTTGCAGTTGAATTGGTTAAGGAGGAACTCTGCTTCACATGGATGGGGAGCCTGATCCAAAGAAGGGGTAGTTCTGGGATACATGTCTCTCTCTTCCAGCATGTGCTATTTATATTGCAAGTAAGGTTTAAGTCTTTAGAATGGGTAATTCTGGTGCTGTTTGCTTTGCAGGTATGCATGAGGTCCATCAGAGTGGGGTATGCCAATGCCTTGTATGCCAGGTATAGTTCTCCCCTCAACAGCCTGTAGGAGACAGAGTACAGTGATAGGGCTTTGAGACGGTCTGCATAGGACATGTTACTTACACCCTGTATTCTTTTAGTGCGGAACCTTTGTGGCCATTTCGATTGTTGGATATGCCTGGTTAGGTGCATACCAGAGGGTACATTGTACTCACTGATAAGTCCGATGAATGCCAAATACAGTAGAACAATGAATTCCTTGGACCTAAATGCCATACCTTCATTTATAATTTGCACAACTGTGACGCCCCACCACTGGTCCAGTAATCAAGAGGTTCAATCCTCAACAGTGGGGGATGTACACACTGGGAGGATGACAAGTACACACACAGTAAAGTGCAGTTTCCGTTAAGAACACATAGAGACCACAGACAGTCTTGCTAGTTTCTCCCTCTTTCTCCAGATCCCCAATAAGAGCCCCCCATTGGCACAGCTGTAGAGTTGAGAACTCAGCTGAGTGACCAAGCCAAGGCCTCCAGCACCCTCTCTGTCCAACCAGTGCTTTGTGTCCCTGCCCATGTAGCTGGCACATGCACTCAGATTTGATTTGTACACACACACACACACACACACACACACACACACACACACACACATATATCTGGGAAAGGCTGGCACAGGTTTACTGGCTGTGCTCCCTTGTGTTCAGACTATAAGGTAGTTTTGACTGCCATTAGCTACTTTAAGGCCCTTAACAAAGGGTGTCCAATCTTACCGTGTAATGTTGCTATCAATTCAAATGGTAGTTTGACCAAGAGCAAGGCTATTAGGAGTGGGCCACAGTGTCACCAAATGAATATGCAAGTACTCTCATAATTTAAATATCTCTCACATATATCAACCACAATGATATGTTTAAATATATTTAATAACAAGTAATAAAAGAACAAGAAAGTACTCATTAAGTAATCACAGTTACATCAGAGTTCAAAATCACTGGAAATATTTAAAACAACATTGCAGCACAGTCTCAAATAAATAAAAACATCTAAATTAAGCTCATCTGTATTCCTGACTGTCTAAAAGAATTTACTGTACCCTAGTTAACTTGCTTACAGAGCAAGGCAAATGTGTGGTGAGTGGATGTTCTTGTCAGGTCAAAAACAAAATACAAAATGCACTCACTCTCTCAGAGAGTTCTTAAATCAGTATCTCAAATATTACTGCTGGGTTAGCTTGCAGGATGACATCATTTCTTGTCATCTAATTTTAGTTCCCAAGCTAAACCCCCATTGCTAGAAACTGCCAGCCTTTAGCATCTACTTATAAAAAAATACATAGCCTTCAGATCTTTGTAGCTGCTGGAAGACATAAAACAACACACTTGCAAGGCAATGCTGTCTCCTTGCTGCTTTGAAACCATCTTTTATGGTGCGATTATAAAATAATTTAATTTCAACTATTTTTCTTAATTTTGCAAGTTAACCTTCTATGTTCCAGTTTCCACTGTTAAAATATTTACATTTACACAGTTACAGTAGTGTATATATATTTCTGTTCTTTTCCAGTAAGGTACACTGTGGATACATCTTTAAGCTCAGTACTTTACAACGCCTTTCAACACACTTCTGTACCAACAGTTTGATGTACACACAAAATACAGTTCTAATACATTTGTAACACAAGCATATGAATCATGTTGAAATTCACAAATGACATATAATTATTTACAAAATTCCAGATAGCTGGGCTGGCAGTATCTCCTTTCATGACAACAACATAGAATGATTTCCTCACTACTGTAGACATGTGATGGTCAAAGGCTAAATTACTATCTATGTGTGTCCCTAAGTCCCTGAATACTGTATCAAGTGTTAGGAGGGCTGTTGTCAATATGACAGTTAGCAGGGGTGGATGGCTTCTAAAGGATAGTAGTATTCATTTCTTGGCCTTTAGTTTTGGTCCATGGCTCTGACACCAGTTTTTGTCTGTCAGCCCTTCCTAGAGAACATTTGTGATGGTGGGGGATTTTGTAACATATTTAGTCAGCAGTCAGCCAGAGGCCATTGACATTGACTTAAGAGAAGTAAATGGCAAAAAGGAGTGGTCCCAGGACCAATCTCTGAGGGACTCTGTTTGTCACTGGCCTGTTTGTAGAGGTGGACTCCCCAGTTTTAACTCCTTGAGTTCTGTCTGTGAGTCAGCTGACTATCCACCAGGTGACATAAGGGTTTGTACCTAACCTCTTGAGTTTGTCAACATTGCCCAAGTGCGGTATTGTTTCAAATGCCTTGGCCAAGTCAAGGCAGGGAGTGTGAATCATTTTGCCCTCATCCATTGCTTTGGTGACCTTCTCAAAGAAGTTCTCTGGTCCCATTGATGCAGTGTTCTTGGCTGTAGAGAGAGCATTAAGGACCTGTTCCCTAGTAATAGCAGAGGGACTTGTATTTGATGGTATTTCTTGAGGTAAGGTTGAGGGGTAGAGGGGGGATAAATTTGGAGCAAGATTTGTCAGCCAGTAGGTTTGCTGTATCTTTTGGTTCAGTAAAGTTGGCTCCATTTACACAATTGCGTATTGCCTTTGAGGTTGTGGATATAGCTAAAGAGTGCCTTGTGGTTGTCCTTGGCCTGAGAGGCCAAATTTACCTTTGGTGTACTTTATCTGTCCTCTGTTTGTTTAGTTTGAGAGTGCTTTATGTTGGATGCTGTACCTCCTAATTTTTGCTGTGATTTTCTTCCTTCTGTTATGCAGCCTATTGATGCAATTCCACCAGGGTGGCTTGTTTTTTAAGTTCTGTACTTCTTCCTGGTGGGTACACCTGCCTCTGTACAGCTGTTAACATGCGTGTATAGGGTTTCTGTGAACAGTTCTGTGTAGGTAGCAGTATTATCAGGGTTTATGGGGGCCTGAAATTTTGCCAAGTTATCACTTAATGGTAGGAAATTAGCCTTAGAGTAGTTCCTGAATATTCCAGGGTTAGATGGGGTTCCAGGTTTTATTTTTACTTTAAAGGAGACCATTTTCTGGTCTGATCTTACCAGAGAAGACATTACACTAGGGGTGCACAGCAATCTCCCATATTAGTGGGGGCCAGATCCAGTATGGTTGCACCCCTGTTTGGTGTATTGGCAATCTGGTCCAGGGAATTTGTGATTTACAAAATCCAGGAATCTCTGTGCCTGTACATTTGGTGTCTTATATGATTCCCAGTTAATAATGGAGTAATTAAAGTTGCCCATGAATATGGTATTGGGTTGGATGGTGAGAGTTTCCATTAAGTTTAAATACATGATATGGGTTACCTGGGATATAGAGGAGGACTTATAAGTTGAAAGGAAGTGGTATTGGATTTTGTGGAGAAGCTCAAATGCATTGTCCTGTTTGATCAGTCTTGAGGTATATTTATTTTTGGTGTAAATCGAGACATTTTCAGCTTTAGTCCCTGTCTGTGTAGTAGATGGTCTAAATGTGTGGAAGGCCTTATAACCTTGAACTGTCTGTGCATTCTCCGGAGCTTTAAACCACATCTCAGTGACTGCAACAGACATCAGCATTCTCTAGGGTGAAGAGAGTTAGGGAGTGGAGTTTTTTGTTTAGACTCCCAAGTATTGAAGAGTAATACCTTTAGATTTTCTTGGTTTTGATTAGCTATGCCAGAAGTACTTTCAGCTTGGCATTTCCTAAAAAAGGCAGTATGGGGAGGGGAATGTTTTAGTTAGAAGTGCTGACCATCCCTGGCAAAGTAGGATGGTCTGTTAATCATCTCCTTCCACGCTGGCAAATATTGCACCCCTTAGAATGACACCAGAAACTAAGCCAATTATTAAAGTTTGTCATCTTTTGTTTGTATTGTGGCATCATCCTTGGAGAAGGTAAAATGCTGCTCAGTGCTATGGTCATACCAGCCTGGGTCACATATTTTGAGAGCTCCATGATGGCTCTCTTCATATAGTCTAGGTATGTACATGTCAGGTCATTTTACACCGAAATAGACTATGATCCAGGGACCTAAGTGCATGCATAATGTGGTGCATCCTGGCCTTTGATAAGCAATTGACTATGACTTTCTTCTTACGCAGGCTGGTGAGAAGGACATCAGTGTGTCTCACAATGGAGTCTCCAGTGACCAGAATGTTGGATTGTGTGATGGCTTGCTTTATGGGCTTAGATGTAGAGGTTCCATAAAATGTGGCTGTATGTGTTGATGTTGTTTGAAAGAGCGCATTCGGGGCTCCTGAAGGTTTTTGTTATGTGTACTTCATCTAGGAGATGTTTGGGGTTTAGGGAGTTTACATTTAAGTGCCTCAGCATATGTGGGCCTGTCTGTGCAGTGTGTGTACTACTGACAACCTTATTGACATTAGGAGTGTTTTTATGTGAATGCTTTGCCTCCAGTGACACTGTATAAATATGTCTTTCACATATCATATCAGTCTGCATGAGAATTAACTGGTTATCCATAAACATGAGGCAATGTCTGCATTGCCTCAGGATGCCCATATCCACCAACCTAGTAACAGAGATAGTGGGAAAGTAAATATCCATGTTAATAGACACTTTTTTATTGATTAGACAGGTGGATTGAGAATATAAAATATATTTTAACAGTTCTTTTTTATTAAACAAGAAACGTTATTAAATTGTCAGTTATGACATAGGCAGTCATACATTGATATAAATGAAAGCAAACTATATTGACATAATTTTAGTTGCAAAAATTATACATCACTTATAAATCTATCCACTCACTGTCACATTCGTTACATAACTCACTCATATCTTGCCTTCTTTTAAACCTCATTCCTCGTATGCATGTATTGTTCCCACAATTTTCATTTCTTGTATGTAATTTGCTCCTACCCTTTTCTAAAGATCTTATTGCCAGTTGTTTTATCTCTGTTACCCTATTCACTACTTCGAGTACAGTTGGATTACACTTTGATTTCCATTTGCTAGCAATTGCTTTTTGGCAGCCACTATACTTAGACTCACCAAGGCCTTACTATGTCTAGGCAGTTCCGATTCTTTATCATAGCTCAGAAAAATAATTTACTTATTCATACCAATTTGCTCACCCATTATTTCTAATAGAGTAATCTGTAGTGAATTTCCAAAATCTGCCAACTCATTACACTCCCAGAAAATATGTTCCTATGTATCTCTGTCTTTCAAGTCACACCTCCAATATTTGCAATCTACCTGAGGAACAATTCTTTGGAGTCTCTTTGGGGTAAAAAAAAATCACACATAAACACTTCCAAGCAAAGATCCTAAATGTTCTAGACTTTGTTGCATATTGAGAATATAACATAATGTCAGGAATATCCATTTTGCAACTCTGGGGGCAGTGGTTGTCACTCCAAACTAGTTGTCCATGCAACTAGGTATTGGTGAAATCTCATTGGTGCTTTTACAAGAAAAATGTCATCTCAAGGTGTCTGTGTCTGTATAGGGCACTGCCAAACACTCGAGGAAGAATCTAATATGTAGACCCTGATAATTTATGGTTAAATTATCTACGCAGATATTCTGAAGTTAGAAGCAAATCAAACAGTACTTACTGAAGAGAAAGAATTAGCTTGTCAAGAATGATGAAAAGAAAGGAGTCACCTGAATAGCTACTGCCTGGCTACTACTACTGGTGGTCTGACCATAGCTTCACTCTGCTGGGATGCAATGCTCATTTGCTTCTTCTCTCACCAGAAGCAAAACAGTAGCACCAATTCCAAGATAAGAAGCAGGCCACAGCCTGTTTGGTGATTCATGGTCTTGTCCCAGATGATGCAAGGGTCTGTAGTCTTGTTGTAGCCTTTTCCTGTTAGATGCCTTGAATAAGAGCCAGGCCAATCAGGAAGGACAACCACTGCCCAACCGTTCAGAATCAAAGCATTCTGCCCCTTCTCTCACCAAGAGGAAAATACAAGTACAAATTCCAAGCTGGCATGTAGGAAACAGTTATTGTGCTTTCTGGTGATCAGCAATCACCAAGAGATAATGTCTTTATGCTCCTTCTCTCACCAGGAGCAAAACAGAAGCACTATAATCCCAAGGTGACAACCGAGAGGCAGAATGCAGGCTCTTAAAGCTAAGAATCAGACCCTGTACCATATGTATTTGAGGTAAACATCTTAGCCATTATTCCAGCCCCAAACACTTCTCAGGCTGCTTCAGTCATCAGTCACGTCATACAGCCTGAGCAAATGGGAGATGGCTACTCCTCATAATCCTCCTAGCAGCTCAACCACCCCCCCACAGAAGCTTCATTTTTACCTCTGCCCAATAGCACAAGGAAGTATAATTAAAGCATAGACATCTTATTCTCTGTATGGAAGTATAAATAAATGCCTGGCTGTTCAAATTTCTGTCTAAAAAAAGTTGGCATTTTTTAAACTTCACACATGTGCAGTGTCCTACTTGCTGCAGGAGTTCCAAATCATGATAATGAGAAAGAGGACTGTTTAATAGAAAAAAGTAAAATATTTTGAATTGTAAATATTTTTGTGTAGAGGGTCTGCATCCCACTACCATGAGACAACCCTGCAATGACCATATTTTGTTAAAGAACCACTGTCAGTGGTATACAAGTGGAGATTTAGTACAGATAGCCACGTTATGTCTCTCACTTACTGGAAGTTCATTTCACCTTAGAAAGATTAGGTCATTCTTGGCCTGTACTGTCAGTAAAGCAGTTGTTTTTATTTGTTGAGGTGCTTAATTCGTTTGAAGGGGGTGAGCTCTTTGGGGCGTTTTAGGTTCATAGGTAGGTACTAGGCTGTTGGCCCTAGGGCCTATATAAGCCTAGCCAAATGGTACCCTGGCTTTTGCCACCCAAGAAAATTATTTTCCTGTGCCCCTGTCAAGCAGAGCCACAGAAGTGATCCCCTGGATGAATTTCCTATCTCCCATCCAATCATCAAGATTTTTCTTGAAGAGTGCTAATGAGGAGCTTTGTTTGATATAGATAGGTAGTTTGTTCCAGAGTATAGGAAGTCTCTGGGACAGGAATCTATCCCTCCAGCATGTTCTGTTTATTGTGGTGACAAGGTTTAGGTCCCTAGAGCGTGTAGCTCGGAGGGATTGGGATTTATTTATGTGGAGCATGTCCAGCAGCTCTGGGTTTGATATAGCTTTGTATGTTAGGCAGAGATCGCCTCTGAGTAGGCGATAGGCGACGGAATAAATCTGGAGTTTTTTGAGATGGTCTGCGTAGGGCATCTGTTTGAGGCTGGTAATTCTCTTTGTGAGGTATTTCTGTGGCCTTTCCAGTTGTTGTAAATGTCTTGTGAGGTACATAAAGGGGGCATTGTACTCTGTAATGGGTCTGAGTGATGAGTAGAGGGGAACAATGACCTCTTTTTTCCTGGATGAGAAATCTTTTGTGATGGTGTGCCACGTAGAAGGATTTCCTGACTGCTGTGGCGATGTGATTATCAAAGGAGAGACTACTGTCCACCTGTGCCCCAAGGTCTCTTATCACACTTTCAGTGTTAAGTAGACTACCGCCTATGTGGTAGTTCATGGGTACAGAGTTTTTACCAAGAGGGATGACAGTGCACTTTTTGGCATTGAGCTTGAGGCCATGGCTTTGACACCAGACATCTGTCTCAGTGAGGCCCTTTTGTAGGATGTCCACATCGTTAGGAGTTTTGATTATGTCTCCTAGTTTGCAGTCATGTGCAAACTTTGTTAGCCAAAGACCTTCTGTGTTAGCCTGTACTTCAGAGAAGTAGATACCAAACAGGAGAAGACATAGGACTGAACCCTGTGGTACTCCACTTGTCACTGGCCTGAAGTTGGATTTAGAGTCTGCTACTTTCACAGTGTGGGTTCTGTCAGTGAGCCAGTTGGCAACCCATCTTGTGACATAGGGGATTTATACCTAGTGAAGTGAGTTTATCTGTAATTCCAGAGTGGAGGATGGTGTCGAAAGCCTTGGCGAGATCTAGATAGGCTGTGTGAACCACCTTACCCTCATCTACGACTTTGGTGACCGCTTCAGAGAAGTCTTTCCGGTTTAGGAGACATAATCTGCCTTTTACAAACCCGAACTGGGTAGGGTCCAGAGTTTGGAGATTACCAATGTCATTGTTTATAAGTTCCACGATGATGCATTCCATAGCCTTGCAGATCAGGCTAATGGGGTGGTAGTTCCCGGGGTCCGTGGTGGCTCCCCCTTTGTGGAGTGGGATAACCGTTGCTGTGCGCCATTCAGTGGGCACAAAGCCTGAGGTGAGGCTATGATTGAACGTGGTACTTAGGTGGGGTGCCAGTTCGTTCTGTAGTTCATGTAGAACGCAGCCTGGGATGTTGTCAGGTCCCATGGATGCTGCGTTCTTGGCTTTGGAGAGAGTTTTTTTTTTTCCCTGTGCAGCCGTGATTACAGGAATTTTGCATTCTTCCGGTATAGAGATGGGCCATTTTGGGGATGAGAGAGGGGTAAAGTTAGCACTGAACCTATCTGCCAGGATGTTGGTAGTATCAGTTGGTTCTGTGTATTTAGTGCCATTGTTCTGCAACTTAGAGCAGATCTGAGTGTTGCCATTGAGATTCTTGGCATAGCTATAGAATGCTTTGTGGTTGCCTTTAGAATCAGTGTCGATTTTGTTTTTGTAACTAGCTTTGGAGGATTTTATGAGGGATCTCAGCTTCTTACTGAGGCTGACCATGGTGTTCCTCCAATCATGGTATTTTACTCTTTTTTTTTTTTTTTTTTTTGCAACAGTTTCTTTCTTTTGTAGAGTTTGTTTATGGCAGGGGACCACCAGATTGGCTTTCTTTTTTTGGAGGATAGCATCTTTGTTCTGTTAGGGATTGCCCGATCCATGCACTTGTGTAAGTGCTTATAAAGTGCAGTTGTATATGATTCAGCAGTCTTACCTCTATTGTCCTTCAGCATGGGTGTCGTGAAGTTTGCCACTTCTGTCTTAAGAAGCGTTAAGTTGGCTTTGGAGAAATTTTTTACGGTGGTTTCCCTAAAGGGTGGGGGGTGGGGGTGGGATGTGGATGTCTAGGGTGATTTGCTTGTGGTCGGATCTGACCAACGAGGAATTGACTTCTGGTGTGGAACACCAGTTGCCCATGTTGGTAATGACCAGGTCTAGGATATTGCTGCCCCTGGTGGGGGTGTGGATAACTTGATCCAAGGCGTTGGAATTTATGAATTCCAGAAAACGTTGAGCATAAGAGATAGTACAGGAGTAGTTTTCCCAGTTAATGTTAGGGTACTTGAAATCAACCATTATTAGGGTGTTAGGTTGTACCCTAATATTTTCCAGTGTATCAAGAAATGAGGAGTGGGAATCCTGGGGCATGGTGGGGGATCTGTAGCAAGCTACAATTTGGATTGCGGTCTTGCCTAGAGTTAGTTGCACTTGGATAATCTCGGCTGCATTATGCTGAGCAACTAGCCTGGAGGTGTGGATATCCTTAATGAATATGGACACACTTCTGCCTTTAGTGCTTCAGTCCAGGTTAGGTGGCCGAAAGGTGTGGTATGAATTATAGCCTGGTAATGTAGGGGTGCTCTCTGGAGCCTTGAACCAGGTCTCGGTCACTGCACAGATGTTGATGTTCTCCGTTTTAAGGAGTACCTCGAGTGAGTGCATTTTGAGGTTTAGACTTCTAGCATTAAGTAGCATTACCCTCAGATTTTGCTTGCTTGTACCTGTTACAGTGGTGAATTTGTCATTTGAATCTTGCCTAAAAAAGGCACTATAGGGGTGGCAAGAGCCTTAGCCAGTATCCGGAATCCCAAGGGTGACAGGTGCAGGCAATCTCTGGCAAAGCATCGTGGTTTGTCGATCATGTCATCCCAAGCATACAGATACTGTATCCCCTTAGAATAACACCAGAAGCTTAGCCAATTGTTGAAGTCAATCATTTTGTCCTTCTACTGCGGTATCATTCTGGGTGATGGCAGGATGCTACTCAGGGCTAGGGTCATACCTGCCTGGGCTACAAGATTGGATAGCTCCTCCATGTCTCTTTTCATGTAGTCCAGGGAGGTACACACCTACTTGGACAATGACAGAGTCATATTTGTACTTGTGGAGTGACCTGAGTGCATGCATTATGTGGCAGATCCTGGCACCTGACAGTAACTTTCTCCTTGTTTAGCCTGGTGAGTGGAACATCAGTGTGCCTGACTTTAGAGTCACCTATGACTAGAGTGTTGGGTACGTTGTTATGCCTTATGGGCTGTGGTTGAGTGGCCTCAAAACATTAATAAAATGTTTTTCTGGGAATGTAAAAAAAAAAAAATTTTATTTTCATTTTTCTAAAATGATTATCTCCATTACACAAAAAAATTCACAAGTTCAGTGGTTTTTCACACTGTTGCAAAAGAGTTATTCTTATGCTGCCTATGGTATTCTAATTATTTTACTTGGTTAGTGTGTTACAAATTTGAAAATAATATTACTTTCCATGAACATTACAATAGCCCTTCTGACTTAACTTCCACTTATTATAGGATCGTAGGAAGTACAAGGCAATTTAGTCACACCGATATGTATACCTTGCCAAAACCCACCTTCACAAGAAGGGCAAAACTGGTCAGTCATAGAATAAATTTATGAGTAGTCTTCAGTCATCCAGGTTTAATTTGAAGGATGCTAGGGGTGTCACTTTGTTTAACTTGCAGGGAGATTTTATTCCAGAGGTGGGCTCGGTATATAATTGGGTAATAAATTTGTGTATCGGGTATGTTTTATTTATGCGCTAATAGAGATTTAAGTCCTGAATTCTGGAAGTAGTAGAGAGTTTGACGTGCAGAGAGAGATGCAGAACATTGAGGTAGACGTATTCCCTTATGGCATGGAACACAAGATGTTAAGTTGTCCCATCTCGCCTTCGTTCTTACTATTTGGGTTCGGAGCCAATCCTCGGCTCTGATTCGGCCTACTTCTATAGCTTGAGAGCTATTTACTGGCTCGAGGCTAACCCTTATTCCAGAATGCCCAGCGTCAGCTACCCAGATCTTGTTTGCCGCTTCAGCTGTGAGGTTGCTTCATTACTGGCCCAGGCTTAATATCGGTTTCTCTATGATTATAATTGTTGTTTATTCTTAAAACTTATTACATTTTTGTCTAGATATAGTCCTTTATCCCTTATCGCCTTTCTTGTGTGTGTTGTAGCTTTGTTGGCCATCACTCCATATCTCGCAGGCCTTCTGTTTCCCCTGAATTTGTTTAAATTAGAGAGTGTCCCCCCCCCCCCCCAGGACAGATGTTTAAATTAGAGGCTCTCCTTTCTGTCCCTTAACTGTAAAAAAAAAAAAACGAAAGACTTTGTTTTTAGTATAGTAGTATATCATGTTTAAAGAGGCCAAAGTTTCTGGCTTCAAAAAGTGTGACTCATGCTGTCAGAAAATGTCTCTGACAGATGGGCACACTAGCTGTGTTTATTGTTTAGGGGCTGTGCACCTGCAGGACTCCTGCTTTGTCTGTCATGCATTTAGTCCAAGGGTCCTGCAGGAGTGCAAAAACAAATGAATCCTTCGAGGATTATTGAAAGCACAGGATTCCATGTGAAATCCTCTAAGTCTGTCAAGCCGTCGGCTTCATCCTCTGAACAGACTCATAGGCTTGAAGAACCAAGTTTGTCGGTGCTGACTAGCATCGACAAGTCATCTCCTCCCTTGGCTCCAACTGCCACCTTGGAGCCATCTCGGAGTCACAAGCGAGCAAGGTCTCCTTCATTGGAGTCTATCCACTCGGTGTGACAGTCACCCTTATTAGGAAGTGAATGCAGTCATTGCTCTTCATCCCACTCCTCTCGAGCCTCCAGGTTATCGGATCAAGACATGGAGAGAGTAGTCAACAGGTTGCTTAAATCACAGGCCCTTGCGAAATTCCTTTCCAGCCCACCTCAGCAGGTTGCGGCTCCATCTGCCTCCATCTCCATTCCTCCTCTGACTACACTTAGTTCAGAGCCGAAGACCATGGACGTGCTGATGATAGAACCGACCGCACCGATCACCTCTTCAGTTCCGATTGTTTTGTCCATCGAGGGATCTGGACATCGAAGCTCTCTCATCGGCTCTGAGGGGGAAAGTGGCATCAGTCCCTTGTCCGACCCCACTCTCCCTCTCGGAGCTTCGGCGCAGGTGAGCTCCGCTCCCATATCGGCCTTGGAGCCGTTGCCCTCGATGTGGAGAAGTACCCCCATTTCTTTGGAGCCGGAACTTTCTTTGCCTCAGGATCCTTTGAGGTCATGCGGAGTGTGCTGTCCCCTGAAGCAGCCCTACTATGAGCCCCATCGGTTCCTTCTCTTGTGGTGCCTGTGCCAACCTCTGCTCCTCCTCTGGCCCAGAAGCATAGGGAACCTATGCCCCAGGACACCCCATTGGGTGACCCCCCCCCTTCTTCCGGGGCCTCCCCTGATCACTCAGAGGAGCCTCCTCGGAAGATGAAGTGAAAGAGGAAGCACCTAGACTCCCCTGAGTCTGTCACCTCATATACTGACCTGGATGAATCGGAAGGGTCCCCCATGTCCCCTTCTGAAGATGTTTCCTTTTCAGACATCCTTGAAATGCTTAGGCAGAGGGGTGGCTGGTCTTCCCTAGCTCCTACCAAGGATGAGTCTGTATACCTGGAGGCATTTGGTTACCGACCCTTCACCTCCTGGGTGTCTCCACCTTTCGATCCACTCATGTCTGTAGTGGCTCAAAAGACTTGGTCAGCTCCGGATTCTGTGGAACCTACTCAGAGGGGGTTGGGAGGGTGGCCTAATGGTTAAGGTGTTTGTCTTACAAACACAAGGTGCAGGGTTTGACTCTCACAAGGGATACTTGGCTAAGCTTAAAATGGCTCACAAGGGCAGTTAGCTTAGTACGAACCTATGAAATGAGTTCAAAACAGCCCCCCAGGACAAACAATTTCTCTCTAAAGGTGTGCCAGTTGATGCCATGGTGGTAGCAGCAGCCACCAAGAAAGAGTTAGCAGAAACTTCTTCATCTATCCATCCACCAAACAGAGTCTAGGATGATGGACAGATATGGGAAGCAAATGTTTTCCTTAGCGACCTTCTCAATGAGGTCCCTGAATTATCTCTCTCATTTTACACGACTTCAAAGGGATCTCCTAAAAGAGCTTGGAGATACCCTACAAGATCCTACAGCTGAGGGATCATCAGCCAAAATAGCTTCCCAGCTTGCGACTCTTAATGCTGTAGTCAACTCCTCTATGAGGCTGATTTCCTATGCAGCCGATGGAGCGAGCAGAGCTGCAGGTACAGGAGTAGCTCTCAGGAGACATGCTTGGCTGTGGCTTTGTCAATTTGCAGAACCCTTTCGGGCATCCTTCACAAATACTCCCTTTGGCGCCTCGCTTTTTGGGCCTCAGGTGAAAGACACGCTTACCAGGTGCGAGCAGGAAGGCAAGACTCTCCCTGTCGTGGGAGTCTGTTTTTCCTCTCCTAACAGACCTTATCCCAGAGGTCAGAAGGGTGGATAGATGTGGTTTCAGAAGTCCCAGGGACCCTTGCCTGACACACCTGGTGATTTTTCCCCCAGTGGCAGAGGGGGAAACAACAACAATGGCAGACGCTACCCTCGTGGCATAGGGGGACCGCAAATTCAGGGTGACAGAGAAACTTTCTCTGCGAAACCCTTGCAGTATCCCTGACAAGTTGCCCAACTGCTCACCTCTGGAGGCAGTCAGGGGAAGACTTTCCCTGTACCCAAAAGCCTGGCAAAATATAACGAGACAAATGGGTACTATCTATCATATCCGGAGGTTACAAAATCCCCGTTCATCAACCCCCTTTAAAGTCAAAAAAGTCCATCCCAGATGTCCAACCCAATCTAAGGGATCAAGCAGTTATTCAAGTTTCAAAACTGCTAGAAAAAAAGAGCCATTCAGGAAGTCCCCGCAGACCAACTAGGATCCGGAACTTACTCAAGATTATTTTTAGTACCAAAAAAGACAGGGGACTAGAGACCAATACTGGATCTCAGAAGATTGAACAAATCTGTACAAAAAGAAAAGTTCCGGATGGTAACACTGCAGTCCATTCTTCCCTTTCTGGGTCAGGACAACTGGATGTGCTCCATAAATTTTCAGGATGCGTACTACCATATTAAAATGGAAAGACGCTCCAGGAAATTTCTTCGCTTCCGGGTAGGGGCCAGTCATGATCAGTTCAGAGTTCTGCCCTTTGGTCTCACCACAGCCCTCAGGGTGTTCACCAAATGTATGGCAGTAGTCACAGCTCACCTGAGACATCAAAGATTCCAGGTGTTTCCCTATCTAGACAACTGGCTCCTAACTGCTACCACCAGGCATCAACTCTTAGAGGCACGGGATTATACAATATCAACCTGCACCCAACTAGGCATTACAGTAAATTTCGAAAAATCTGCCTTGTTGCCATGTCAATCTGTCACATATATAGGAGCAGAATTAAACACAAAACAGATGTTTGCAAGGTTACCTCAGGAAAGAGTTTTCTCTATTCGCCAACAAGTGTCATTTCTAATGCAGAGCAGACAGGTCCAAGTCAGACATGTCTTGCAAGTTCTAGGCTCCATGGCAGCTGCCATTCTTCTTGTACCATTAGCACGTTACCACATTATAATCCTTCAGTGGCTTCTCTTCACGCAGTGGTCCTTCCAGGAACTACCCATGTCTCACATGATCCTGATTACAGAAACATGCAAAAGACACCTCTCTTGGTGGATGATCTCCCCACTGGTGACTCAGGGCAGACCTTTCATTCAACCCCCTCTGGTAGCCGCAGTGACCACGGACGTCTCCCTGATAGGGGGGGGGCATTATCTAGGCAGTATAGTCCAAGGCATGTGGCAGCCTCATGAGTACTATCTGCATGTCAATGTCCTAGAGATGAAAGCGGTGCTCCTAGCGTTGCATGTTCTTCAAGACTCTCTTCCTTCCGGGACTATTGCGATCCAAACAGACAGCATGTCAGTTGTGTGGTACATTAACAAGCAGGGCGGGACCAGGTCCTACCCCTTGTGTCGAGAAGCCCTCAGGCTATGGCAATGGGTGATTTCCTCCCAACGTGTTCTGACAGCAATGCACATCCCTGGGAAATCCAACGTAATAGCGGACAGGCTCAGCAGGGCTATCCTCATGACTCACGAGTGGTGTCTGAATCAGGAAGTTGCGGATCTTATCTTCCGCAAATGGGACCAGCCTTGCTGTGATCTATTTGCCAACTCCCCTCGACAACAAATGCAGCAGCTACTTCTCCCTGCTTCCTCCTCCAGGTCAAACTTCCAGGGACGCTCTAGTCCACAATTGGCCTCAGGGACTCCTTTATGCTTTTCCCCTAATTCCAAGATTCCTACAGAAAGCAAAATCGTTGGGTTGCAAAATGATCCTCATTGCCCCCTATTGGCCTTGACAGATATGGTTTCCGTTCCTGCACCTTCACCTTCTAGACCAGCCTTGGGTTCTGGACCCAGCGCCAGATCTGTTTATTCATCAGTCAGGCGGGTTACACCAATCCCTTTAGACTCTCAAGCTCACAGCTTGGTTTCTCCACTTCCTACCTTAGCCAGGCTTCCATGTATCTCCCCAGCAGTTTGCAATATTATTGTATCCTCCCATAAGTCAACTACGAGAAAGCCTTATGCTAGCAAATGGCAAAGATTTTCTTACTGGGCAGAGTCTAGAAATTTAGACCCCTTTTCAGTCCCAGTCCATCAAATTCTAAAATTTCTAGCAGAGCTTTTTCAGTCTGGTGCGGCTGCTGCTACCATCAAGGTACAACTGGCAGCCATATCTAATTTTCATATTGGAATTTTTAATTCTAGCATAATGTCTCATAAGCTCTGCAAAGCCTTCATGAGAGGAACATCTCGTCTTAGACCCCCAGTGAGGGATCCGCCTCCTCGTTGGGATCTCAATTTAGTTTTGACTTCATTGATTCTGCCTCCCTTTGAACCAGCAGCTTCATGTCCCTTAAAATTTTCTTTCTTGGAAAACACTTTTTCTGGTTGCTATTACCACAGCTAGACATGTTTCAGAACTCCAAGCACTCTGTGTTCGTCCTCCATATATGGTGTTTCTCTGAGAACCAACCCATCCCTCATACCAAAAGTCTGTTCAGAAAACAATTTAAATCAATCTCCCCGTCTTCTTTCCCAGTTATAGGAACAAGGCAGAATACGGTCTCCACCAACTGTTTTTACCTCCTTAGGACCAAAGAGCTAAGAAAGTCAGACCAATTATTTCTCTCCTATGCTCACAATAAGCAAGGCCTTCCAGTTTCTAAGGTGACCTTATCCGAATGGTTGTCTGATACCATTGCCTTTATTTATCAGTTAAGGCATAAACATCTACCAGCAAAGCTGAAAGGTCATTCTGCTAGAGCATTAGCCATGTCTGTAGCCTTTCAGTCTAAACTACCCATAGACTTAATTTGTGCAGCTGCCACTTGGGCAAACTCTCATACCTTTATCTCTCATTAAAAAGTGGATGTGGTCTGCAGGAGCAGGGCTTCCTTTGGTTCCACTGTTCTGAAGAGTCTGTTCCAATGAGCCACCCGGGGTCTTTAGGTGCTAGGGACACTGTCCCAAACAGCAAGAACGAAGGCGAGATGGGACAACTTAACATAAAGAAGTTATGTACCTACCATAACGTTCCATGTTAGTTGTCCTTCATTTTGCCTTCCTTCTTGCGTCCCCCCCCCTCCTTCCACCTTCCTGGAGGATTGAGAGGAGTTCACTGTCGTTTCACTGGCTGATTTCCTTTTTCTTGGTTCACATGCCAGGTAATTTTATGACAGTTTACTCTGATCTGTTATTTTGGTAAATCAGTTTTAGGTTACTGGTTACTTTATATGTCTAGTGTGCGCTATCACAAATGAGATCTGGGTAGCTGACACTGGGCATTCTGGGATAAGGGTTAGCCTCGAGCCAGTAAATAGCTCTCGAGCTATAGAAGTAGGCTGAGTCAGAGCCGAGGATCGGCTCCAAACCCAAACAGCAAGAAGGAAGGCGAGATGAAGGATAATTAACATGGAACATTATGGTAGGTACATAACTTCTTTTTATTGGTCACCACACAACAGCCTAGAAAAACTGAGTAAAAGAATAGTGTTTCAAGCTTTTTTTCTGGCATCTCAAGGACTTTAGGCCAACACTCTTCCTGGTTAGGATCCTGTGATGCCTTCCCAGTTGCTTAATAGTTATAGAAAGGTACATACCGAAGGTGATGTACTGATTAAATGATCTAATTAGGCCTGCATAAAGATGCACGATAACTTTGTTTGATCACGGATGATATGCCTGAAGATATTTGTTGTTCTAAGCAGAAAGATGTTCTGACAACTACTGCTACATAGTGGTCGAATGAGAGGGAATTATCCACCCAGGTTTCAAGATCCTTGACTATGTTATCATTTTGAATTGTGGTACTAGCTATACTGTATGTTGGAGCGACTTGTTTACGAGATGTGACAGTATTATAGGTTCATAGGTTCATAGGTTCATACTAGGCTATCTGCCCGAGGGCATTTATAAGCCTAGCCCATTGTTTTGTGGCTTACGCCACCCCTTTAGTATGGGGAACTATACCCATTATTTTGCTGTGCCTCTGTCGAGCAGTGACACTGAGGTAATTCCTGGGGTATATGTGCGATCTCCCATCCATTGGTCAAGATTTCTCTTGAACAAGGCCAGCGAGGTGCTCTGCCTCACATGTACCGGGATTTTGTTCCACAGCATAGGGAGTCTTTGGGTGATGAATCTATCTCTCCAGCACGTCCTATTAATCGCCGTCTCGAGCTTTAACTCTCCCGCCCTTGTGGCTCTGATGGATCTAGATTTTTTGAGGTGAAGCATATTCATCAAATCTGGGTTTGACATGGCCTTGTGTGTTAGGCAAAGGTCACCTCTGAGCAAGCGGTAAGCGACTGAATAGAGCTGGAGTTCTTTCAGTCGGGCAGCATAGGACAGATTTTTGAGACCCTTTATCCTTTTGGTGAGGAACTTTTGTGGCCTCTCCAGCTGCTGCAAGTGTCGGGTCAGATACATTCCGAATGGGGCATTGTACTCAATCATTGGTCTGATGAGTGATGAGTAAAGGGAGACTATGACCTCCCTTGATCTAGATGAGAATCCCTTCATGATAAGGTGGGCAATGTAGAAGGACTTCCTAACTACTTTTCCATACAAGAGTGGTTTGCTACAGTTAGTTTCTGCTGTAATTAATGGGTATTGGAGGGAGATTTGACTTCAGTTTGCAGTCATTTGCAAACTTAAATAACCAACTGTCCTGAACCCTGGTCTAGATATCAGAGATGTAGATACCAGAAAGGAAGGTCCCAGTATTGAGCCCTGGGGCATACCTCCAGTTACATTCACATAGGTACCTACCATCTTAAATGTATAGGTTCTGTCAGCCAGTTGGCTTTCTGCCTTACCATGTATGGATTTGTGTTTAAGGTACTTGGCTTGTTTGCAATGCCAGCGTAAGATGTAGTTGTCAACTGCTTTGGTCAGATGCTACTTATTCGAGTACTTAGCTTGTGAGAAGACCTTAAAAAGATTTAACATGGCTTGTCATTTGAACTATTTGTTGTGGTCAATTGATAATGTACCAACAGAAGATGAAAAAAATATAACTACAAAAACCCTTGATCAAGACTTGTTATATTTTCTTGTAATTAAATTCCATAATGGTGGATTCAGGTAAAACACTTTCTACACTTTTTGCTGGAGAAGTAGTGCTGTGCTACTACGGTGTGACTTATTCACCATCAGTTTTATTTGTATGAGCATGAGTGAATAATAATCCATGTGTTAGTGTGAGAATTCCCATGGTCAGATATTAGAGACGTTTACTACTGTATTAGATTACCATGTGTGAAATGAGGACTCCTGTCCTTTGTTAGTGTTCAGTGTTGTGTTCAGCTGTAGTCACCTGTGCTGAAGGACTGAGACAAATGTATTATTTTCACTGGGGCATGTATTCTCACACTAGTTATGCCTTTGTCTTGCATGATTAAGAAGTTTTTGAGAAGCAGTGACGCATTGGTGATACTTGTAGTGGCAAACAGAAACAGATATTTTTCTTTTATTTTTAATTAATTAATTTATTTATTGACATTAACTGTTCTAGTGGATTGCTCAGAAAGACCTGTATCAGCCACAGTTAGGGTTGCCACCTATCCATTTTTTCCCAGACTCTCGGGAAGTCAGACCATTTGTCTGGGAGTATGGAAACCTGTACAGTATTTGGCTTTAAAAAAACAGACTATCAAGAGTTTGCTAAATCTCCGGTTCCGCTGTATTTTTATTTAAAAAACATTGGTTATGCAATGCAACTGTGATGGAAACCAGGAAAAGAGGATGTGCTTCCTTCCCATGAAGTGCCTGTGACATCACTAAATGGACATAAAGTGACAGAGAGGGGAGGAGATAGTTAAGACTGTGTGAGGTGCAAGGGTTGTGACTTTGGTCAAATTTTTGCCGCACTGAAAAGTGGCAACCCTAGCCACAGCCCAGGTTAATGATGAACCAGAGAAGTATACTGTAGTAAATAATGTGCAGTCAGATAGAATAACAAGCTCTACAATGCGTCAGATATTTAAACATGATGACAAGGCAGAATTTCCATCATTTTCAAACCGTTGTATTTAGATGTTTGTCTTTGTTTACCAGGAAGGTCCAACTGGGTAATACCCATTTTCAGCGGAGGCCTGGGGAGAAAAGCTCCATTTGTTTACATTGCATTATACTAAGTTCCAGTCAAACACAGAATAGTTACATTTCTATTTACATTTATACACAGTTACATTTCTATTTACATTTGTACACAAACAGTAGTTACATTTATACATGTACATTCTAAGATTTTACAGAGGTGGAAGTTGCTAAAGAGAAAGCACATGTGCAGCTTAGTGGATTGTACAGGCAGCAGTTGTATATAAAAATTGTTTTGTCATTTCAGTAAGAAGTTGAAAATATTATGTTTGAATATTTGGATAGTATTGTACCATGAAAATGTTTTAACCCTGTGATAAGCATGTACACGATACAGAACCAGGATTCAATAACAAAAAAAGTTAGCGAAACGCTGCAAATACCAGATGAATGCCAATCCTTGTTGAAGTCCCAAAATAACCACAGCTTGAACAAGCGGGTATAAAATACACTTTAATCCACACGAATACTGGAACACAAACGATTTTCCACAGGTTAACACAGTCTTAAAACAGCCTCAAAACAACATGTAGTTCCTCCCTGGTTAAGCGCTTTCATCTGCAAGAAAGGCAGATTTCATCAGAACCACAAACCTAGTACTCAATAGCTTTTTATAGTTGTTTTTTGGCGCCAAAAATTCATTAAATATACACTGCATCCCTAACCAATCAATTCTATTACCTAAATAATTAAATGTAAATATCTAAAAACTACTAATTACATATCTTATAAATATGTTAAAATGATCTAGAATTTATTCATGAAAAATTTCATGAAAATGTTTTTAGAAAAAACATGAGGAATTTCTAAAAAGTCTCAAGGAATGCATAATTGAACAATATATGTACATAAAAAATTAATTAATAAATAATTGTACATAAAAAATTAATTGAAAAATGTTATAAAATATACATAAGAAATATACATAAGAAAATATCCTTCAAAATATGGGTCCTACAAATGCCTATACATACATATATGTTGTTTTGAGGCTGTTTTAAGACTGTGTTAACCTGTGGAAAATCTTTTGTGTTCCAGTATTCGTGTGGATTAAAGTGTATTTTATACCCGCTTGTTCAAGCTGTGGTTATTTTGGGACAGAACCAGGATTGTTTAAGATGTTGTCTAAGCAGTGGTTTACAACTACTAACTTTGCTGGAGAGTTTTATTTGCTTGGGGATACTATTCCAGAGTTTAGCAATGCACTGGGAGTAGAGCAAGTCTCCTGCAACAATTATTTGTAAGTAATAAGAATTTGTTACTAGAACGGAGGTCCCTTGCTGGACAGTAGGGTGGTAGCAAGTTTTGTAGTGCAGGGCATTTTGTGGATGATGAATGAGTTTGTGTGCTGTAGCCGCGGTGGTACGGCAGTAGCGTTGTTACCTCACAGCAAGAGGTTCTCCCGTTCGATTCTCGGCTTGGCTTGGGATTGCCTTGTGTGTGGAGTCTGCATGTCCTCCCCGCGGTTGGGTAACATTTAAAAGACATGCGTGCATAAATGGGCGTGCCTTCGTTGAAGGTTGGGCATTGAGCTGGCGTTTCGTAAAAACTCTACTGCCAATCATTAGCAGACCGGAGTTTCGCTGTGGCGACCCCTTACTGGGAAAAAGCCGAAAGACAAACAACAACAAAGTCATTTGTGAATATGTTAAGACAGTTGTGCAGTTCAAGCCATTTTAATTGCTATAAGCTAAGACAATGGTGGGTCCTATGAGGGAGACTGGTGGCAAATTTTGCTATTTTATTGTAGCAGGAGGGAAGTTTCTTTCTTTGAGTATTGTTTATGAAGCATATAGAAGCAGTGTATAAGAGAGTCTGCAGTAAGAAGGTGGTGGCTAGAATTTTTCTTGCAGTACCTATAAGGAATCCATTGAGGCTATAAAGGGAGCCTAGTTTCTGGTGTGAAGATTTAATGGTGTGCAGTATATGGTGGCCATATTTGAGATTGTCTGTTATAACGCCTAGAAGTTTATTGTGAGTTACAGTATCAATGACAGTATTATGTGCTGATTTTATGGTAAAAGATTGATTTTGATTTTGGCAACTTTTTGAGGTGTAAAGCATTATTTATTTATTTATTTATTTAACATTTTTTACTGGGAAAGTCCGACTGGACACAGGTCCTTTTCCAGCAGAGGCCCAGGGAGAAAAACTCCAGTTAAGCAAAATTACAAGTTTGAGTTACAGTTGCAGGTAATTTAAGACTTGTACAAAATCATAATTTGTATACACTGCAAAAGAAAAGGGTTTGTCTGCAAGCAAACTCAAAGTGTCAGACATAAAAGTTACAAAAAGATAAATATAAAATGTCTTAGATAAATGTATATAGTAGACATCACAGGATGAGTATGTACATATGTATACAAGTCATTTGTCATGCTTGGGAAGAAATAGAGACTCCTGAGAGGAGGAGAGGACAGATGCCTCAGGATTTATTGGGAGGGCACTGAGATACAAAGTTAATTAGAGATGTAGAGTTGAGCAGTTAGAGGTCTATCCAGGGCAGTTACAAGAAAAGAGCCAGGAGTCTTTCAGGTATAGTCTTAGGAGTTTTTTAAAACTGTGTTAAAGGGCAGCAGGTAGTAATTTGGGTGGGCAGTTTGTTCCATATGTTAGGGATGTAGTTTGAGAAGAGTGATTCTCCAGCTGTGTTATTTGCTTTGGTGGTGTCTAGTAGGAATTTATTATTAGAGCGGAGGGGTCTGGAAGTGATGTATGGTTGTAATAGTTTTTGGAGGGCAGGGATTTTGTCTGGCTGATGCAATATTTTGTGAGCAAAGGTTAACTGATTAAAGCGTAGTAGTTGAGGAAGTTCTAGCCATTCTAGTTGTGTAAGAGCTGTACAGTGATGTGTTCTGTAT
Source organism: Protopterus annectens (assembly GCF_019279795.1). Classification (NCBI taxonomy): domain Eukaryota; kingdom Metazoa; phylum Chordata; order Ceratodontiformes; family Protopteridae; genus Protopterus; species Protopterus annectens. The sequence goes on along the minus strand of NC_056747.1, from coordinate 1,205,148,245 downwards.
GAGACATCAGTGGCAAACTTGGCAATTTTATTATAACAAGCTTCGAGTTTGGTTAGTTCAGATTTGTGGAGGTTGGTTAGGATTGGGGAGGCATATAGGAGGGAAGATTGGAGATGCGTGCGAGCAATAGTAGCTTTTGAGTGTCTACATAGGAATTTTGTTTCTGTAAAGTAAACCTAGTTTCTTGTGGACCTTCTTAATGGTTTGTGCTATGTGTATATCGAACTTCAATTTGTTGTTGATTTCTACACCCAGCACTTTGGTATGAGTTGTAGGAGTGATGGTGGTTTTATTTTTGGATAGGATAATGAAAGTTTGGGAGGAATGGATCACTTTTGTTGGGGAGAAGAGAAGGAGCTTTGTTTTGTTGGGGTTTAGTATGAGTTGGGAGTTGCTGAGCCATGTTTCTGTGGACAGGAAGGAGTTTTGATTGTGGTGTGGAGGTCATGAAGGGAGGAAGCTGTGCAGATTAGTGTAGAGCCATTTGCATATTATATGACAGTGGCTTGTAGTGTGGCAGTGTGGCAGTGTGGAGCTGGTTGGTGAAGAGTAGAGATCCAATGATGGAGGTTTGTGGAACCCCTAAGGTAACAGGGAGAAGAGGGAAAGTTGTTGCCATTGGACGGCCTGCTGTCATCCTAATGGGTAACTTCTGAACCATGTGATAGTGGGGTTACTGAGATTTAGGGTGGAGAGAATGCTGATGAGTTTGTCATGATTGACCATATCAAAGGCCTTTGACAAGTCTAAAAATGTAGCAGATACAAACAGTTCTCTCTTTCTATAGTGGTTCATTGCATTTGTGAAGGACATGAAGGCCATGGTAGTGCTGTGAGAGGGGTGAAAACTGTGTTGAGTGTTTGACAATTGTTTATTTGTGTTAAGGTAAGTCATTAATTGAGTGTGTATATTCCTCTCTAGGATTTTAGATAAGGGGACAGGACGGCAATTGGCCTATAATTAGTAAGTTTAGTTGAGTTACCTTCTTTATGTAAGGGTATTATGCATGAGATTTTCCAAATATCTGGGACCATGTTTTCTGATAATGATCTGTTTATGAGTATGGCTACTGGGTATGCTAAAGCATCTGCTGCAATTTGCAGAAATTCTGCTGGGAGGTTGGCGACTAATGTGGTAGGTTTTAGTTTTCTTAGTAGTTTTCTTGTGGTATCAACAGATACTGGATGGAATGTAAAGAGGTTCCAGCTATTTTGGTAGTTGGTGCTTTGTTGGGCTGTGGGTTGGGTTGGAATGGTAGAGACAGTGTGAGAATTAGCAAGGGTTTGGATAGTTTCAGTAAAATATTTATTGAACTGGGTTACTCTGCTGTCAGGATTGATGGCTGATGGGATAGGAGTAGCTGACTTGCCTGGTAGAAGTATATTATTAATTGTAGCTCAGAATTTTTTAGGATTATTATTGTATTTTTTCTGGATATTATGGTAGTAGTTGGTTTTGTCTGATCTTACTAAATGCTTGGCTTTATTTTGCAGTTCTAGGAATCTTTGTCTTGTTGATGGGATTTTGTGTTTGTGGAACTGTTCCCATGCCTTATCTCTAGCCTTGAGTAAGGATCTGCATTCCTTACTAAGCCAGGGTGCATAGTTAGATTTGATTCTGATTGTTTGAGTGGGTATATTACAGTTTAGTATGTCAAGGAAGGTAGTGTTGAAGGAGTTGACTGCATCTTCAAGGAGTAGCTGTTTGAGTGATTCCCAGTTGCAGCTATTCAGTGTGAAGATGAACTTGTTTGGGTTGATGGTTTTTACTTGTAATTAGCCAGTAGGTTGATTAGCTGGTATGGGGAGTATGGGATCTTAGTAGAAAGGTTGGCAGATGGTCACTCAGACCGTCAGGGAGGCAGCCTGATTGGGTTGGCACGGATGGTTTGTTCACTAAGATCCGGTCTAGGATAGTGTGTTGGTTGGAGGATTTGTCAGTCCTCGTAGGAGATGTGACAAGTTGGGTGAAGCCATGTAGGTTGATATGTGATGTTGGGCTTTGAGAGAAACAGTTGAGCCAGTCAATACTGAAATCTCCCTTTAGGATAGATTCCTGTGGAAGGAAATTACAGGCTCAGTATAGAATATTCTCTAGTGGGGGAATGTTGTTCCCAGGTGGGATATAACAACCTATGATGTTAATTTGTTTTTTGGGTTGTGTCAATTTGGTACAGATAAAGATCTGCATTGTCAAAGTTGGAGATGCTTAGTTGTAGGCAGTCAACCAATAGGTGGTCTTTGAATAGGATAGCTACCTATCCACTCCTTTAGGATACCCTGTCTTTTTATAGAATGTTGAATCCCAGAGCTACAATTTCATCATCGTTATTCTTGGGTTTGAATCAAGTTTCTGTAAGTATTGCTATATCTGGGGAATGGTGGGAGAGCAGGGCATGGACTTTGTTTCCAATACTACTTGCATTTATGTTAAGGAGGAGAAGGGAATTGTTATGTTTCTGATGTAATAGGCCTGGGTCAGCGGTGGTGGAGTTGTTTGCTTGATTTTGGGGTGTATTGAGGCCAGGAGTTGGGTGTATGTCACCAGAGAGGTTTAACTGATTGATAAGGTGTGAGATTAACTTGGTAACTCTGTAAAGTAGCTTAGTGTGTTTTTGGTAGGTGTGGGATGATGTAGATGGAGGTAGGATTTTTAGTGTGGTAGTCTGTGATATTGGTATTGAAGAGGTTTGGAGATATGGGTGTGTAAGTTGGACTATTGTGATGGGCCAAAGAGAAGGTTTGGGAGGGAGGTGAATGATTGCCTAGTAATGGTGTGTAGTATGATGTGAGGGAGTAGAAAACTACTAGCAGTGATGCAGAGATGATATACATGGCTGTTTGGGTTAGGAGTTTGTTATTAAGGTGGGACATTTTATTAGGGTATGATGTTATAGAAAGGGGAGGGAGGTCTGTGAATGTAGGTAAAGGCAGGTTGGTGTTGCCTGAGTGGGTGTGGTGAACTGACCTAGTTAGTGAAAGTGTGGGTTCAGATTAGTTATGGCAAATGTGGGCAGGCCTTGATAGGTATAATCTAGTGAAAGCAGGGTTTGGTGGGAATGGAGGTAGGGTAGGGGTGCGGACTGAACCCACAGGATGAATGGAGCGGGATGAACCGGGGCTGACTGCAAGCACAAAAACAATCAGAAGATTGCAGCTCGTCTAGGTCAGTATGTTAGATGCCCTGTACAATGGAGTAAGCAGAGTTCCTATAGAGTCTGATAGAGTGCAGGGAAGCTGGATAATTGTTGAGTTGGATGTGAGCTGTGATTGGGAGGGCGGGGGGGTTCCATAGTGTGCTAGCCTCTTGCCTTACAGTCAATACCTTTTAAAACGGTGTACAAAATATAAGAGAATAAACCTGCACTGCAGTTGTTCTGTAGCTAGACAAGGTGATGCATTTGTCCTGGCTGGGCTAATTATGTTCTGTCTTCACAGTGCTGTACGTTCGTGTAGGACGAAGCAGTCCAGGCGATAATACACTTCTGGGTGTCTGTGGGCTTATAGATGAATTTCTGTGGGTTTAAAATGCTTCTGTAGTCCTTTTTCTTTCAGGATGATTGTTTCCTTTTTATTATTTAGTGGCCAGGTTCATGAAGTTGCTAGAGCAGGTTAAAAACTGCCGTGGACCAGTAGAAGCAGAACGGCTGTGCAACCCGTTCGCAGGGGCTGTGGAAATAATGCTTTTGTAGTCCTTTTTTTTTTCAGGATGATTGTTTCCTTTTATTGTTTAGTGGCCAGTTTCATGAAGTTGCTAGAGCAAGTAAAAACTGCTGTGGACCAGTAGAAGTGGAATGGCTGAGCAACCCATTCGCAGGGCTGTGGAAATTGCAAGGTATACTGAAGGCTGGAGAGGTACAGACAGCTGCTTTCTAATTAAATTTCAATTTCTATTTAAATTAGTTTTCTTGGGGTTGAGTAGGAGGTTTGGTTCTTTGAGCCAGGTTTCTACAGAGAAGTAAGATTTTTGAGTAATGTCTTGGAACTTCTTTATTGTTGAGGCCGCACACATTAATGTTGAGTCGTTTGCATACTGAGCTAAGCTAGCATGGTGACTGGAGGTGTGGATGTCATTAATAAATGTATTAGATAGGAAGGACCCACTATAGAGCCCTGAGAGACACCTGTAGTAACTGGTTGAAAGGATACGTAAGTTTGTTCCCATTTTATGACTTGGTGCCTTCCAGATAGGTAGCTAAGGAATCACAACAAGTAGTACTGTGAAAGTCCTATTGTGGAGAGTCGAATGAGTAGTTTCTGGTGAGAGACAGTATCAAATGCCTTTGACAAGTCTAAGATCATGGTGGACACAAGGAGAGCATTGTTCCTTTGTTGGTTTGTTACACTGGAAAAATGTAGTAGAGCAGTAGTGGTGATGTGCACACAAGGAGAGCATCGTTCCTTTGTTGGTTTGTTACACTGGAAAAATGTAGTAGAGCAGTAGTGGTGATGTGCTGGGGCCTAAAGCCATGTTGTGTTTCTGAGAGCAGGTTATTTGAGGTTAGGTATTGTATCAGCTGTATATGGATGCATTTATCTAATGTTTTGTAGAAATATTAATATTATTAATATTAATATAAACATATGTATGTTCTTCCTTCACAGAGCACTCTAGATCACAACTGTTCCAGACAGCCTCATTATGCTTCTCCAGTAATTCTCATTCACCTTCTCCACTAAGCCTGGAGAATCCTAGAACCACCCTTACTCGCACCTGTGCCCTCACTTTTTCTAGACCTAAAATTTGGAACTCAGTCCCTCCCTCTGTCAAAGAGCCAAAGCAGTTAAGTTCTTCATTACCAACAAAGGTTGTATATCTATGCAATGCTACTATGCAGTTAGTACTCATTAGATGGTTTCTTAGTAGTTAGTGTATTTTAACTAATTGTTATTGGTTTATGAATGGGCTTCCGACTTGTAGTTTGCTTTCAATTTAGGAAGCATTAGCTCCAGTCCAACAACCTGTAAAATAAAAGTAAACATATAAATAACTTTGGACAAGGGAGAGTTGTGCTGATTTTAAGCTTTTTTATTTTTCTCTTTTTGCTGTTTCTGAATATGTTTTAAATACTGCAGCACTAAGTGTAATTAGGACTTTTAAATCTGATGACAAAAAAAAATGGCAGGCATTCCTCTTAAGCAGGCTTTACCTAAGATGTGTGCAGGCATGAAACAAATTGAAATTTTTTCAAAAATCGTATCTTCACAGTTAAAAAAATAAAGTACTGTACTTGTCCCTGCCAAGGGCTGGTCCTGTGGATTCAGTTTTTAAGTATCAGCAGTTTTTCCTTGATGGTTCATAGGTTGGTACTAGGCTATCAGCCCTAGGGCCTATACAAGCCTAGCCATAACAATTCCCTGGATATTTCTTCCCACATTATTGACTAACCAAACCGATCCTCCTTGCACTGCAGAGGACTGACAGTCAAACTGAGGGAAGGAGTTCACCAGATATCAGAGCGCACAGTTGTTGAATACTGCCTACCTTTGCATCGGCATATGTATGACTCTGCTTTTATTACTACTTACTTTTCTTTCCAGATTTTTATTACTAGTTTGATGACCTGGAAAGATGCTTGCTTAAAGGGGTGACTTATATGTCACAATTTTATCAGTGTTCTACATCTGTTGCAGTTTACAGTATAGTCTTTACAAGTATTTTTACATTGCTAAAACATCCAAAAATAAAATCAGGACAGCATGTGTTTGAATACATGGGCACATATGAAATTGCTTACATAATGTGGACAGTATAGTTCCACCACATTTTTGATTTGTCCATTGTGGTGGGACTTCTAGTTTAGGATTTTTTGTTCAGAGAAGGATTTTTTTTTTCTCTTAGAAATACTGTGGTACATAGGGAGGCCATCCTTAGGTTATGTATATTCTTAGATTTAGAACTTTGCCACCAGAGGATACAATAAAGAATCCCCTTTTGGTAAAATTCACTCTGGTTAATTATTTGATTAATGGTGCATTTTTTAAGTTGTCTTTCACTTTCTCTTTGTTCATCTGCTTGCAGTTGATTTGCTTGATCTGAATACTCAAATTTACAGTCTTTATCTGTAAATATATGTTCTCCAGGTTCCACTACAAGTACATGAATCCAAAACACTTGAATTCACCTGTTTTGAAGCCAAGGACCTGAGCATCTTGTAGCTCAGGTAGGCTGTTGCTTGCAGCCATAGGGAGGGAGCGCTGCTCACTCTGAAACTCAAATATGCATTCGGGCAAACAGCTGTGGGAAGGGAAGCTGATGGGGTGTTTAGAATTAGGGAGCAGGAAAGGTATTTTAGGGTTAGGCAGCAATCTAGGAATTTAGATTTGGCAGTGAGTGGGGACTTTAAGGTTAAGGAGGAGAGTGGAGTTTTAGGGTTAATGATTGAGGAGTCTGGTTTGGAACTCAGTGGGAGTTTTAGATTTAAAATGTATTTTCTGATAAGGCTGTGCAGTGTATAAAATGAGATATTGGGAGGGCTATTCAGGAACCAGGAGATCAGATGAGTGGGAGTTCAAGCACTTGATTTTTCAATCAAGTGGCAGTGAGCAGGCGTGTTGTGAGCTGTTAACACGTGAGCACATGTAGTATACTCTGATCTTTAAGCTTATGGCAGTATATTTGTAGTTGGGTGGAGCCCCCATGTTGGTGACTACAAAGAGATTGCACACTGCAAAAAAATGATTTTATTTCTAAATTTTCTGACACACAAGTCTTACATGACTCAAGTGATCAGAAGCACATTGGTGAAATTGATCAGTTGATGATCAGTTTAATAAAAGATTCATTTTTTAAATGTTTATTGTGGATGGAAATTTTACTACATTTTTTCCTTGAAGAATTTTGTTAAATTCAAGGTGCTAGGTGTTTACCATACCTCTCCTGTTCTTGGTTTTCCCTCATAAAACTTTGAATTTTTAATTTTCTGGTAAATCACTGAAGAATGTGGTTAGTCATTAATGCCAGGCATTAGAGCTGTATACTTATACAGAAAAATGCATCTTGATATAAAACCTGTGGTTCTACCAGCTATTTGAAATTATAATAATTTTGCTGCTCCATGAATTCTGCATCATGTTTTTGTGGAAGTATACATCTATGTTGGGACTTGGCCTTGTGAGAATTACATCTTAGCCTAAAGGAACACATTAAGTCTTGTAGCTCCCCACATAATGACCGAGATCCCCAGCTTCCTGCTGTTCATTCCGCAATCAGTTGATACTTGGAGAATGAAGGACCCTATAGATGTATAAAGTTGAGTGGTTATGTAAGAGGTAGTAATGGAGATTAGAAGTAGTGTAGAAAAAAATCAAGTATAACTGAGAATTGTATACTCCTTTCTCAACTAGCATATTGTTTGTTGCACTGGAAAACCACTGTTTGTGTGTTGATGTTCTTCATGTTTCACTGTTGCAGTCATTACATTTGGGTTATCTGCTTGCAGGTAGCCCTCAGTCGGCCTGAGTAACAAAGTCTTGGGTCCTGTGTTGGTTGCTGTCCCTTCTTCCATGACGTCAGGTCGTCAGGGGTATAAAACATGAAGCCGATGCCATTACATCAGTCTTTCTTGCCTTGCAGTGCCCGAAGCAGAAGCAGTTCGCAAGTGCCAGTCGGCCGACTCCTGAAATTTTCGTTTTCGAGTTTCAGAATGGAAGTCTTCAACTAAAGCTAGATACCCCATTGGGGAAACGTTTTCTTGCTCCTTACCGATGTCAGTAAAAAGTAATAATTGCATTACTTGTGGAAAGCAAATATCTCATAAAGATTTTCATTCGTACTGTATTCCTTGCCTAGGCCCTGACCACGACGTACATTGCTGTCGGTTTTCTGCTTTATTTAATCAGAGCACTATCCATCGTCTATATATTTTCGCCTCTAAATATTTCGGTTCTTGGTTTAATTATCCAGAAATGTCGTCGGTTACCAATCCGACTACCGGGATTCCAAAAAAATGCAAAGATAAAGACAGAAATAGGCCACCGAGGCGCCGGTACTCAGTGAGGCACGTTTGCAACCCCTGATACCAGCCACTTATGATTCGCAGGCCTCTACCGAGACCCATTCGGAGTCTAGTATGCTGCGAGCTGCTTCAACTATGGAACCCACGGATGTCTGTACCTTGGATGGGTCCGGAGCCGCTGTGCAGGCACCGGCGTCTGAGGGTGTATTCAGGCCTACGGACTTGCATATTAAACCGACACCTCCTTCTGTACTTAGAACTAAATCTCGAACTATGCCTAAAAAATTATGCCCAGGCCACATGCTCAGGCCTATATGCCTAAAAAACAAATGATAAGAATGGCTGAAGATCTAATAACTCTAAGCAGTGGTAGCCAACCCCCCCCCCCTTCTAAGAGGCCTAGGACCGAAGTTGATTCTGAATCTTCTGACCAGGATTCTGTTTTTTCTGATTCTTCTCACTGTCTGGATTTGCCCTTATCTACTTATGAAGATTCGGGTGTAGAGGACTCCATTCCCTCTGCTTCACCTCCTGAGGTTTTTTCTTTGGAGAAACCTTACATACTCTAAGGGAGTATTTCCACTGGGAAAGCCAGGATTTTTCTGATTAAAAAAAAAAAGGCTTAGGGATTTCCTTCTCCTACCTCAGCATAAGCCTTTAGCTATTCCTCCTATACTAGACATTGTTGATTATGCTTTTTCGGAATCTAGTTTTGCCCCTGATTCCTTGCGTCCTGTTCCCAGAAAACCTGACCGATACTACAGGGTCCCTGAGTCCCACAAGTTCCTTTTTAAAAATCCTATTGCAGATCCAGAGACTATTTCACAGGGACCCAAGGGCATTAAGGCTTCTACTGCCAAAAATCATACCCCTTCTGATAGAGACTCAAGGGCGCTGGATAGATGGGGTAGGAAGGTTTACACTTCTGCAACCTTGGCCATTAGGGCTTCAAACTGCCAGTTTCATATGTTAAAGTATCAGCAACATGTTATTGGACTGCTTAAACAGAAAATGATGTTGATTCCTGACTGTGGAAAATAAAGAATTACAGGATTTAATGCATTCTGCTGAACAATTTGGAAAACATACTTTGCAATGTGGTTTTGATTCATTAGAGGCCTCTTGCAGGGCTGCTGTTACTGGGTCTGTGCTCAGAAGGCATGCTTGGCTTAAGGAGCAATCTTTGCCTGATTATATTAAAGCTAAATTGTTGGATGCTCCCTTCAGTCAGGACCGTCTGTTTGGCAACAAGGCTGAGGAAGTTCTTAAAAAGATGGAAGATAAAGCTAAATCTATGCAAACTGTTAAAGATTTCTTACAAGTTCAGCCTCCTAGATTTAGTAGGCACTGTCCCTCTAAGAATTGGTCCTTTCCAGCTCCTTCCAGGTCTTCTCAAGCCAAACCCAGACACAGCAAAAATCCCAGATTCCATTCTCAGGGGACACATAGAACTAAGCAGTGGGGGCCTCCACTTCCAAATCTGGGAGTAATAAGACTCCCCCTATGGTAAACTGTCTCAATGACTTACTTTTAAAATTTCCAAGCACTTATCAACTGACTGCCCCTTTGGGGGGAAAGATTGCTCTTCATGCAAAAAATTGGGAACTCATTACCCAGGACAAATGGGTTTTAAATATAATGTCCCAGGGATACAGATTTCACTTCCACACATTGCCAACACCAAGTGGGTGGCCGGACCTACCCTCAAATCAGTGGGCAGAGGCCCAGAACAAGTACTTTCTCTCTTAAGCATGGGGGGGGGGCTATTCAACTGGAACCAGAAGAGGAAAAGGGACAAGGTTTTTATTCAAGACTTTTCCTGGTACCCAGAAAAGACAATTCATGGTGTCCTATCCAGGACCTGTCTACTCTAAACACCTTTTTGGAGATTCCAAAATTCAAGATGCTGGCTCTTCACCAATTACTTCCTATGCTAGGCAAAGATACCTGGTTGACAACACTAGATTTAAAAGAAGCATACCTGCACATCCCAATCAGGGAATCTTGCAGAAGATACCTACGCTTCAAAGCAGGTTACACTCACTATCACTTCTCTGCACTGCCATTTGGCTCATCTACTGCGCCCAGGGTTTTCACAAAGTGCTTAGCTCCAGTTATTGCATTTTGCAGGCAAAGAAATATTCAAATATATCCATACCGGGATGATTATCTAATTCAGGACAGCAACCGACGCAGGACCCAAGACTTTGTTAATCAGGCCGACTGAGGCTACCTGCAAGCAGATAACCCAAATGTAATGACTGCAACAGTGAATACACTCGAACATATACATTTATGGTAAGTGTACACAACTGTACTTTCTTTTCTGTGGTCCAGAGCATAGGTGAAGAGATACTTAAAACAAATGCACAAATATCTATAGGGTTGAAGTTACTGGAGCTACCATGACACATCTCGCAAATAAAACCAGAGTGTTAGGTCAAAACTTCAAACACCTATGCCATTTAATTCATAAGCATAAATAGATAAAAGCATCAAGTATGCGTACTGAAATGGGTAAATACAATTAGATTGTAAGATTACATGCAGATGTACATCCGAGTTTGAATTCAGCTGTTAGCATAAAACCCATATTAAGAAAACAAAGCATGAATTATATCAGAAAGTAAATCGTTTCTGGATGCTCTCTATTTGTTTTATCTTTGAAATTTTGTAAAAAAAATAGTAGTAAAAAATCTTTTTACTGATATTTTTCGTTTTATCTGTGGCTGTTTGTCCTGTATTGTATACCACTTTCCAGTGGGTCATTGGTAACATGTAATCATTGTTTAAATGCTATATGAAGGTTGTTTAATGTAATACATTGAGAAAGGGTTTATTTTACTTGAAAGCTTTGCTTGCTGCTGTTATCTGTTTATGCATATGAATTCAACGTCTTAGGTATTTGGAGTTTTGACCTGACTATTTGGTTTTATTTGGGAAGCCAATATTACCCATGTCCTGGTATGCTACATCCAGTGTGCCTTTTCTTTTCTGCATCTTACTTTATGCATAATTGATTCTATTTATTAAACCATGTGGGAATCCTCTCTGCCTTATATGTCTTCCTTCTTAAAAGAATAGTAACAGGTATTATATCATGTTTTAAAGCAACAGTTTTATTTACAAATGTTTGCATAATTTTTAAATTTTCTAGCGAGAACCACCACCTTGTATTAGTAGCTGGGTACTGAGCTCTAACAGGCTTAGTGCATTATGGTGGGTTGAAAGTAGTTCCAGTCTTATTTTCTGTCTGGTCACAGCAATGTGGCATAGTCTATAACTAGTGTAACTGCTCATCTGTGAAGGTAACACTTCAATGAAAATAATGGCCACTTGTTTGCCAAACATTACCTTAAAGTAGTTGAATACCTGGTTTCTGCTGCACTTAAATTTTCCACTCAAAAATAAGGGATATTCTTCCCCATCAAAATTCTACATCAGTGTGTACTATAAAAGTTCTTTTGAAATCCTAAAAGGATATTGTTGGCTCAAAGTGTAGTTCTCTCTTTAACCAATAAAAAGCGTTGTCTGCCTTTAGTATCCACTTCACATTAAGGGGCATTTTCCCATTGAAGTATGTAAAAGGGCAGGCTGTTGATGTAAAATGGGGTGGAATTTTTTTATAGTGCACATCTAACCCCAAGGTGGCTGTCACTTGTTTCTTGGTACCAGGAATAAAGCTAGTTTCTCGTAGTTTCCATTTTTTTTCTTTCTAGGTCCTAACAGCCTACTTACTAATTACATAACCTATATGTTTTACCTCTGCCATGCCTAATTTGCTCTTGGAGGTATGTACAGTTAACCTGACTGTCTCAGGGAGTCTAATACAGATTGTATGTTAGCTGATGGGAGTAGTAATCCTCTGAATGAGTTAATATGTAGTGTATGTGAATGTCAACATATTTTACCTTAGGTTTTAGGATTCTGTGTATTAATCTTTGAAAGTTTGCATTGTGCACTATGTAGCTCAAAAGAAAGGGCAGTATATTGGAATATGCCCTCTGGTGTTGGAAAGGGTATATTTTATTTTGCTTCAGCTGTTGAAGAGATTTGCTGGGATTCCTGTGTTATTCCTAATGTGGTCAAGAATCTTGTCTTCTCCAACCATTCTATTTGTTCATCAGCCTTAGACATTGAGCAGCTATCAAATTTGTCAGTACTGTTCAGCATCTTAATCATTTCTGAATCTGACTGGTCCATTGGGACTGACATTATGGAGATGTTCCATTTGCTTTTTTGCTGTGTCATCTTCTTTCCTTCAGCATTTTTTGTATTTCCACTTGTGTAGCCTTTCTGTACAACTCTGGTGTTCAGTAAGGTTTTAAGTTATCCTTTCCATAGAAATAACCTCATTATGAAGTTGATTTAGGTCTGCTTTGCCAGGTAGTTTTGAAAACAATTGTATGTTTCTCAAGATCATAGGATCATAGGAGGTTACTAGGCTAATGGCCCTAGGGGCCTTACAAGCCTAGCCAAGAGTTTAACCCCAAAAAGAAACCTGAGTCAGCACCTGTCGCCCCTGTCAATGAGGGGCAAAGGTTGAACCCCTGAGACAAATTTGTGGTTTCCTGTCCACTCATCACGGTTGTACTTGAAGAGGGTCAGCGAGTTACTCTGTTTGACGTGTATGGGAAGTGTATTCCAGAGACAGGGCAGCCTCTGGGAGACAAACCTATCTCTCGAGCGGATTTTGCTGATGTTGCATATTAGATTCAGGCCTTTCGAGCGGGTAATGCACGAGGAGTTAGACTTAACAGATATGGAGCATCTTTAGATAAACTCTTCTTTCTTGTTTCTTTGGTTGCGATTTTAGCTACCTCATCTGCAGGCCTGGAGGTCAGTTTTCTTTCAACAACAGATGATCTAGTCTTTGCTGTTGAGTTAACTTCAGAGGCTTGTGCTTCTTTCATTGTTTTAGGATGTTAATATAGTATATTTGTCCCTTTCACCTTATTACTAGTATTTCTAAACTTGTGTTTACTAATTTTTTCAGTTATTTCAAATAGAGACTCCAGTTTAGCTATAAATTTGTTTCTTAGGAGGGGATCAAAACTAATACTTGGTTAACAGCTTTGAATTTCCTGGTCCTTGCATTTCTTTTATTCATCCCCTGTTTTATAGACTGAGGTTATACGTCCCCTGTTTTGTAACCTGAGCCGTTTCACATTTTTCTGTACAATGGACATTAGCACTTTCTGCCTGTCTTGTAAATTGGTATAGTGTTCTTTGACACATTTAAATGTTTCTTCTCCTTTTCCTTCTTCCCAAGTTTCTTTGTCAGTATGCAACAGTCCACTGGAGTCCCTATCATACATCAAAAGGACAGAAAACTTATTGAGGCGTGTGGTACTTCAATAATGGCAGACTGGAGCTATGAAGTGGTCCCAGTTTTTGCCATCTTCTCAGTAATTTTTTACAATATGAATTCTGATGTTTGGTTAGAAAGCTCCACTGACCTATCTGTCTGGAGATGGTGCACTGAGGTTTTTAATTATTTGAACATAAAGCATTTGCACAGTTAGTGCATTATTCTAAAAATAAATAGGTAACTTAGTCAATGAGTATTTCTTTAAGTATGCCTAATATGGGAAATGATACTAACTCCCTAGCTGTAAACCCTGCGCAAGAGAATAGCCTCAGAGTACATAGTTGCATAGTCCAAATAAGCAAAATCTATTGAAACTCATTGGTGGATTTTACCAGTGACCCAACAATGCCCATTGTAATATGTCAAAATGCCAACTCTTTGATACACACTGGAATCAAATAATTCTCAGTTTTTTTCATTATTCCTGGTCAGTAAAACCTTGCTGGGTTACTTGATTTAGTCCTGCCCTGTTTGTAAATTACTGTCTGCCAACCTCTTCACTAGGTTTTGAAAGGTTTTGGCACTAATAGTTGAAATACTGTTTCATCTCTGTCATTACTTACACTTTACAATAACTGATTTTGCAACTTGGAAGTGTAAAAATTGTTCATCCTCTTCCCCTAATATTCTAACTTTATTTTCTCTTTTTCTGCTCATGGGATGATCTTCCCATTGTGCCCTTTTAATGTTTATCTATCTTACCTGAAGGAGAACCACCTCTGGCATTTGTTCCGGGTGAGACTATTGTAAGGTAGAAGGCATTTTCTCTTCTCCTACCAGTAGGTATATGTAGTATACTGTGGTATCTGTGTGTAAGCCTTCTAAGAAAAGCAGCTCATGTCAGTATTCCTTATCAGTTGCTGTCTGTACTCAGTTCATTTTTTCTTGTTCTTTTCTTTTGTAAACTTGATGCATGGAACACTTTCTATTATTTACAGTTCACATGTTTTGGCTTTGGCTCAGAAATAATATTAGTGCCCTGCCCATTGTTACCTTATGTACTACTACATCAATTTTAATTTCTTTCAAAGTGTACTCTCCTTCTGTCTCAGTGTGAGTGAACAACACCTTTTTGCTTTCTTTATAGTGTTATGTTGACCTCCCTGTATCGCAGTGTGAGAGAATGTATCCCTCTCACTTTTTTTCTTTTTGTTCTGTAGGTTACTTTTCCTCTGCAAAGTGTATGTCAGAACAGATTTTGTCTTCAGTTTTACATTTCCTCATACTTATGAATACCTATTATTTAGAGTCTTCCTCTATTTGAGTTTTTTTTGTCTTGTATTGATAGAAGTGCATTTAGAAGAGTGAGGAGGCACTGTTTCTTCCTGTTTTGATGTACTGTTGTTAGTCTTTCTTATTTGTAAGTTTCTCCTTCTCAACAATCACCTGCTACTTAGAATTCTCCACATCTATTGTCTTATAGGTTCATAGGTTGATACTAGGCTATCTGCCCTAGGGCATTTACAAGCCTAGCCAGAGTGTGTTTGGCTTTTGCCACCCTTCTTAGATTACAGAAGATAGCCCATTTAAGGTTAGTTTACTGTGCCTCTGTCTAGCAGTGACACAGAAGAGATTCCAGGGGTAAATTTACGATCTCCCATCCAAACGTCAAGATTCTTCTTGAAGAGGGTCATTGAGGGGCTCTGTCTGACATGGATTGGGATTTTGTTCCAGAGTGAGGGGAGCCTCTGGGATATGAATCTGTCCCTCCAGCATGTTCTATTTATTTCTGTGCTGAGGTTTAAGTCACTGGAGCGTGTAGTTCTGATGGATTTGGATTTCGTGAGGTGGAGCATGTCCATTAATTCTAGGTTGGACATGGCTGTATACGTCAGGCACAGATCGCCTCTGAGTAGGCGGTAAGCAACTGAGTAGAGCTGGAGTTTCTTTAGCCTAACTGCGTAGGGCATCTGTTTGAGTCCCTTGATCCTCTTGGTGAGGTACATTTGGGGTCTTTCTAGTTATAGCAGGTGTCGGGTAAGGTACATCCCAAATGGGGCATTGTATTCAATTATGGGCCTGATGAATGATGAGTAGAGGGGCACAATGACCTCTCTTGATCTAGATGTGAACCCCTTCGTGATAAGGTGGGGTATATAGAATGTCTTTCTAACCACTTTGCAATGTGATTGTCAAAGGAGAGATTGCAATCTACTCGGGTCCCCAAATCCCTAATTACTTCTTCCGTACTTAATGGATTACCACCTATGTGGTAATTTGTGGGCACTTTGTTTTTCCTAAAGGGGATGACTATGCATTTTTTGGCATTTAGCTTTAGGCCATGGCTCTGGCACCAGTTATCCGTCTCTGTGAGACCTTTTGGAGGATGCTTGTGTCAGCCGGTGAGTCGATTATGGCCCCCAGTTTGCAGTCATCTGCAAACTTTGTCAGCCATAGTCCTCCTGTGTTAGCCTGTACCTCAGAGAAATGTATACCGAACAAGAGAGGTCCCAGGACTGAGCCTTGTGGGATGCCACTTGTAACTGGTTTAGAGTCTGACATGGCACCTGCGATTCTGACCATGTGGGTTCTATCCCTAAGCCAGTTTGTAGCCCATCTTGTGACATAGGGATTGATATTTAAGCTGGTGAGCTTATTTATGATGCCCGAGTGGGGTATTGTGTCGAAGGCTTTTGCAAGGTCAAGGTAGGCTGTGTGGACTACCTTCCCTTCGTCTATGGCCTTGGTGACTGTTTCAAAGAAATTGACCAGGTTCAAGAGGCAAGATCTGCCCTTAACAAAGCCGAATTGGGTAGGATCCAGTGTTTGGAGGTTCCCAATGTCTTTGTTTATGAGTTCCATGATGATACGCTCCATAGCTTTGCAGACCAGGCTAGTTAGGCTTATAGGGTGATAGTTTCCGGGGTCCGTTGTGGCACCACCTTTATGGAGTGGGACCACTGTTGCTATATGCCATTCTTTGGGTACATATCCTGTTGTAAGGCTGAGACTGAACAGTGATTTTAAGTGAGGGTTCAGTTCTTCTTGGAGCTCATGTAAAACGCAGCCCGGGACACCATCCGGTCCCATTGATGCTGTTTTTTTTGCTTTGGAGAGGGCAGCTCTCACCTGTGCATCTGTGATGTCAGGGAGGTTACACTCTTTTGGGATAGTCATTTGCTCATTTGGGGGGGAGAAGTTTGCACTGAACATGTCTGCCAGGATGTTGGCAGTGTCTGTGGGTTCCGTGTATTTTTTGTCATTTTGCACTAACTCAGAGCATATCTGGGAGTTTCCACCCAGGTTTCTGACATAACTAAAGAAAGCCTTGTGATTATCTTTAGCGTCTTGTGCAATTTTTCTTTCGAAGCTAGCCTTAGATGATTTAACGAGGGATCGTAGTTTCTTGCTAGTACTGATCAGAGTTGCCTTCCCTTTCAGGGATTTTGCTCTATCATATAGTAGCTTCCTCCTACTGTTGTACAGCTTATTTATGGCTGGGGTCCACCAGACAGGTCTCCTGCCTTTGGAGGAGTGTGTCTTGGTTTTATTTGGCATAGCATGATCCATGCATTCCTGTAGGTGTCCATAGAATGTGTTTGTAAAGGATTCTGCGGTTTGGGCCATATTTTCCACTGGTCCTGGGGCTTTGAAGGATTCCACCTCGGTTTTGAGAAGTGGGAAGTTTGCTTTTGAGAAGTTTTTGACCGTGGTTTCCTTTGCTGGGGGTGGGGACGGGATATGGATGTCCATAGTGATTAATTTATGGTCAGATCTTACCAACGAGGGGTATACCTCTGGTATGGAACATAGAGTCCCCATGTTGGTGATAATCAGGTTCAATATGTTTTTCCCTCTTGTGGGAGTGGTGACCAGTTGTTCCATAGCATTTGAGTTTATAAATTCTAGGAACCATTGGGCTAGGGTGTTTGGGCTTGAGTAGTGCTCCCAGTCTATGTTTGGGTAGTTAAAGTCACCCAATATAATGGTGTTTGGAGAGACCTTCATATTCTCCAGTGTCTTCAGGAAAGCCGAGTGGGGTTACTGAGTTTGGGAGGGTGGTCTGTAGCAGGCTACAAACTGGAAGGCAGTTTTGCCCACTGTTAGTTGCACATGGATGGTCTCAGATGCTTCGTGCAATGCCACTAGCCTGGAGGTATGGATATCTTTAATGAATATGGATACTCCCCCTCCTCTTGTGGTTCGGTCCGAGTTTTGGGGCCGAAAAGCATGGCATGAGGTATAGCCTGGTAGTGCTGGGGTGCTCTCGGGAGCCTTGAACCAGGTTTCTGTTACTGCACAGATATCGATATTCTCCATACTGAGGAGAGCCTCGAGTGCATGCATCTTGAGGTTTAGACTTCTGGCATTGAGCAGCATTACCCTTAGTTTCTTTTTCCTTGTGTTGTCTAAGGAGGTGGGTTCGTCTTTTGAGCCTTGCCTAAAAAAGGCACTATGAGGGTGGCAAGAGCCTTGGCCAGTATTCGAAAACCCAGGGGTGACAGGTGCAAGCCGTCCCTAGCGAAGCAACGTGGCTGGTCAAGCATGCCATCACAGGCTGACAGACACTGGATCCCCTTTGAGTGACACCAATACTTTAGCCAATTGTTGAAATTGATCATTTTGTCTTTATACTGTGGTGTCATTCTTGGTGAGGGTAAGATGCTACTCAAGGTCAGGGTCATACCGGCCTGGGCCACATGATCAGAGAGCTCCTCTATGTCTCTTTTCGTGTAATCCAGGGAGGTACGTCTCAGGTCATTCACAACAGCATGGACAATGACGGAGTCATATTTGTACTTGCTTTGGAGTGGCCTGAGTGCTTGTGTTATGTGGCGGATCCTGGCACCCGACAGGCAGCTTACAGTGACCTTCTCCTTGTTCAGCCTGGTGAGAGGGACGTCAGTGTGTCTGACAATAGAGTCACCTATTACAAGTGTATTAGGTGTGTTGTTTCACCTTAAGGGCTGTGACTGTGTGGCACACTGACTTTGTGAACTATGTGATACGTGGGTATTGTTGTGGGGTAGCAGTTGCTTGGATGTCTGCTTTGGAGGTCTCTGTTGCTTGGGCAGATTTTTATTTAAAGCCTCCGAGTATGTTTTTGTGTGTTTATGTGTTTGGTTTGCTGTTGTGATAGGTCTATGTGAGACTGGATTTGTGGTATGTGTGATTACCTTCTCCTCCAGACTGACCGTACCAGTACTATGTTGAGAGAGCTCAGCCTCCAGTTTGGCTATATAGTTGCATCTCTCACATGTATTTGAGCTTGTTGGGAAGAGGAGAGGGTGGTCTGTGTACATAAGGCAGTTGTAACATTGCCTCAAGATTCTCATATTCATCAGCTGGGCTGGAGAGTAAACCTGAAACTGACCTTTGGACATGCTAGAAAAGTATAAGGAATTACTTTTTGACTTGATCAAAAAGGACCAATAGGGAGCCAAGTACTTAAAGGGAGTATTAGAGGGTGTAGTGCTTTAGTTTATTAGTGCTTACTTATAAGATACTTATCCTAGCTACTGCTGGGTTTTAGAAGGAAAATAGAGTGCTTACTTTGAGATTTGGAAGAGTTCTAAGGGAAAAAGTGAAGAGCAGACTTTGTGGAGCCGGGAATAGTTTAAACCTGATTAAGAGGCGCTGCCCGATGCTGCACTATGCGCAAAAACGCGCAAAAGAGGGTTTTAAGAGAGGGGGATCAAGGAGTTTGGAATTGACCCAAAAAGGCCAATAAAACTACAGTTTCTAGGCAGTAACCACTCCCACAGGGACAGGCAGGCTGTTCAGTGTTTACCACTGCCACTGATATAGACTTCCCTTTAGCCCAAGCAAGCAATGGCCTCCAAGAAACTTACAAACAGTTCAGAACAGCAAATCTGTAACTGAACTTTTTTTTAAATTTCAGAAAGTGGGAAAAAAGCAAGATTTTTTTTTTTTTTTTTTTTTTTGTTTAAAGATAGCAGAGATACACAAGTAGCAACAAGTTAGAACAGTGCAATAAATGACCCCACACTTGAGTGCTAGGCCAGAGACAGAGAATGTTTTAGATTGAGAAAAGTTTTATAATTCTACACAGATTGTTCATTTTTCTCTGCTTTCTGACACCTTCTCTTCAGTTTTACCAGTCACCACTTCTACGAGCTTTGCAACACCTTCATACTGGTCTGTTTTACTGTGTTAACACCCTTCCTTCTGCTCTTCCTGTTCCTGCTGGCTGTTCTGGTATAACATGTGCAAATATATCACTTTAAATATTTTTTTTTCAAAATGTGCATTTTCTTCTTCTGTCTGTAATGTCAACCATTGTTGTATCGTTGGGTGTAGCACTTTTTTCTTTGGTATTTGTTGGACTGATATACTTGCTGATTCCATTTCCCTTACTGATAAAGGTGATCTGTCAAGAATTTCATACCTCTCAACCTCTTAGCCCAAGAAATCTGGACAAAGCCCGACTTAATGGGGAGACAAAGGCCCAAAAATAGGGACAGATGTTAAACATTGCTCTTGTAATGGTGGCCTAATGGTTAAGGTGCTTGCTTTACAAACGCAAGGTGCATGGTTTGAGTCTCACAAGAGATAATTGGCTAGGCTTAAAATGGCTCAAAAGGGCAATTAGCCTAGTACTAGTCTATGAACCTATAAACTTAAAAAGTAGAGTAACAGAGGTTGTGTTAAAATAAATTTTCTTAGGGTTATGAAGTCTGAAACTCAAATGTATGTTATTATTTAGTGATTTAATTCCTCAAATCATACCAGTGGTTTTCCAGACAACCCCCAAATGTTATGAGGAACAGACTGAAATTCAGAGCCAAAAATCTGAACAGTTGAGAGGTCAAAATTAATACCTTCTTCTCATTGTCTCTAAATCTTAAAAGTGGGGAAAATCTTCCCAATATTCTCATGTCACATGTTAATTTATCCTGTTACTGTAATTCTAAATTTATCTTGTAAAACGCAGGTTATATTTCTGGTTTATTAATGGGATACTATCTACCTTGTGCAAAGTAGTTTCTATGCTCTTAAAAGAACAGTTTGATTTACAGGTATTTATATCACTTTTTAACAACACAGTTTTATGTCAAGTATTTACATAAATTTTGTGTTATTCTGTCAAAGAGCCACCATGTTAAAGTATGTGTACGTGTTTACACATGGTGTTTGTGGGTGTGTCTGAGTCTGCCATTCAGTTGGTCAAATCTTGTAATCATCACATGGAAAAAAGCTGGTTTAGCTTATCGAACATTTCCAGGTTTGTTTCTCTGCAAGATTGTGAACAGTGGGGATTGGGTAATTTACTCTTTCCCCACTATAGAATGATCTCTCAGTTAGGTATTAATTGGCAGGGAGGCTTACCCTCGTTGAAGAAAAAAAAAAAAGTTTTTGTTGTTATTTTTTTTTCCGATCAATTGAAGTTAGAAAAGTTCTCCTCGATCTTTTGAGTTTTGTATATATGAGTATACAATCAAGTGTCATATACTCATAGGTTCATAGGTAGGTACTAGGCTATCGGCCCAAGGGCCTACGTAAGCCTAGCCAGCAAGGTTCCGTGGCTTACGCCACCCAAGAAAGTTATTTTCCTGTGCCACTGTCGAGCAGAGACACAGAAGTGATCCCTGGGGTGTAGTTCCTATTTCCCATCCACTCATCAAGATTTTTCTTGAAGAGTGCTAATGAAGAACTTTGCTTGACATAGATGGGTAGCTTGTTCCAGAGTATGGGAAGTCTCTGGGACAGGAATCTATCCATCCAGCGTGCCCTGTTTATTGTGGTGACAAGGTTTAGGTCGGAAGGATTGGGATTTCTTTAGGTGTAGTATGTCCAACAGCTCTGGGTTTGACATAGCTTTATATGTTAGGCAGAGATCACCTTGGAGTAGGCGATATGCTACGGAGTAAAGCTGGAGTTTTTTGAGGCGGCCACTGTAGGGCATTTGTTTGAGGCCAGTAATCCTCTTTGTGAGGTACTTCTGTGTCCTTTCCAGCTGCTACAGATGTCTTGTGGGGCAGTAGTCTGTAAGAGACTGAAAACAGGGACAAGGCTTTTGAGGTGGTCCTCACAGGACATGTTATTTGTACCCTGAAATTCTTTTAGTGAGGAACCTCTGTGGCCTCTCCAGTTGTTGTAAATGCCTGGGCAGGTACTTGCCAAAGGTTGCATTGTACTCCATTATTGGTCAAATGAGGGGTGAGTATAGTGACACTATGATGATCTTTGATCTGGATGGCCTGTGCCGTTACTTATAAGTTGTGCCACACAGAAGGATTTTCTCACCACCATGGGCACATGTTGATCAAAGTTCATGTTACTCTCAACCTAAATTTCCAAGTCCATTCCATCTGGGTTTACTCTTAGGGGAGTGTTGTCACTTTGTTGTCATTTTGCAGTGGTGATAATTTTCCCAAAGTGTATAGTTATGCATTTTTTTGCATTGAGAGCCATGGCTCTGGCACTGGTATAAGTATGCACTTTTTGCATTGAGAGCCAGAGCTCTGGCATCAGTTATTTGTCTGTGTCAGATCATCTTGGAGGATATTTACAACTTTGGGCGATTTAATGATTGCATCTAGCTTGCAGTCAGCCAAAGGCCTTCTACATTTGCCTTGACTTCAGGGAAGTGTTTTCTGAACAGGAGAGGTCCCTGTAGTGAGCCCCATGGGACACCACTAGTAACAGGCCTCTTGGTGGTGGTGGATATCCTCATCCTAACTTGATGTGGCCTATCTGTGAGCCATTTGGTTAGCCATCAGGTGACATATAGGGATTTATGCCTGAATTTGTGTCTCTCTCTCTATCATAACCTAGTGAGGTATTGTGTTAAATGCCTCTTCCAGGTCATGGTAGGCAGCATACACTGTTTTGTCTGTGTCCATGGCTTTAGTGACCTCCTTGAAGAAGTCCACCAAGTTTAGTAGGTGTGACCTGCACTTGGTGAAACCAAATTGAGATGGGTTCAGTGTTTGAAGATTTCTTATGTCTTTATCAGGTCCACAATATTTTTTTCTATGGCCTCAAATACAAGACTAGTCAACTTTGAGTCTGTAGTTTCATGGATCTGTTGATGGTCCCCCTTTGTGTAAAGGGATGAATATTGCAGTCCTCCATCTCCTGGAGATGAAACCTGTATGGAGGCTGTGAATGAGTAGAGATTCTAGTGGACCTTGACAGGTTGTGTATCAAACTATTTCGGAGGCATCCTGGGATATTATTTATTTTTACTTTATTTTACATTTGTTGATCGGGATAGCCTGACTGGAGGGTTTATATCATTTCATTGAAAACTCATTTCATTGAAGCTTAATTCATTGACACATTTTCACTGAAAGCTCACTTCACTGAAAACCCATTTCACTGAAACTCATTTCATTGAAAGGTATATATGGCCTTTTCCACACCATTGTGCAATCCTGGAGTTGGTATATAAAGTAAGGGGGGGCACAACCCCCACATTGGGTGGTGTGAGGTGCATAGCCTCCCATATATTGTAAATATTTTAAAGCATATAGATGGATACTTACAAGTGTAATGAATAAATTCTTCCAGAAGACAACATATAGCCAATTTATGTGGGGGGCTTCGTTACCCACCCCCCCCCTACTTTATATACTAACTCCAGGATTGCACAACAGTGGGGAATAGGCTATATATACCTTTCAGTGAAAAGGGTTTTCAGTGAAGTGAGTTTTCAGTGAAGTGAGCTTTCAGTGAATATTTGCCAGTGAAGTAAGCTTCAATGAAATGATATAGACCCCGACTGGATACATGTCCATTTTCAGTGGAGGCCCGGGGAGAAAAGCTCCACAATAATAATATAAAAAAAAATAGTAATAGTACAATAATAATCCAAGAGAGCAAAGGATATAGATACAAATATATCAGATAGTTCACCACAGTAAGAACATATAGACATATGCAAAATGTTAATAGAGTGAGAAAAGATATGGAATCAGTACACAAATTTAGAGCACATTAGGGAAACAACAGTAGAGAGAAATGTTAAACTCGGCAGGCATTACTGTACTTTAAGGTATAACACATCAGATGAGTGGAATATCTGCTTGCGAATAGTCTTCTAGCTAAGAAAAGACAAAAAAATGTTGAATTGAGTTAGTCAGGGTTTAGGCATGGACAGAACCAGTTAGCCCTTAAGTATTTTTTGAGGCCTTCTTTAAATAGGGGAAGAGAGAGTTCTTGGGTAAGGTTAGCAGGAAGAAGGTTCCAAGTTTTACCCACTGAGTTAGCAAACGGGGAATCACCTGCTGTATTATTGGATTTTAGGGTTTGGACGGATAGCTTGTTGGACAAACGAAGTGGCCTGATAGCATTATGTGGGCTAATAATACTCTTAAGGCTTGGGGTTTTGTCCAGATGGTTAAGTATTTTGTGAGCTGGTTAAGCTTTAGTAGGGAAGGAAATTCCAGCCAGTCAAGTTCAGTTAGGTTTTTGCAGTGGTGCGTCCTATATGCCATACCTGTGACAAATCTAGCTATATGGTAGTAACAAGAAGATAGTTTGCCGAGGTTAGCTTTAGAGTGATTTGAAAATACTGGTGAGGCATAAAGGAGAGTGGAGAGAAGATGGGTTCGGGCAGTAGCACACCTAGCATAAGGGGTAAGGAAAGGTTTGGCCTTATAGAGGGGTCCTATTTTTTTGTTGACGGACTTAATCGTATGGTCTATGTGCGCATCAAAGTTGAGGCAAGTACCTATAATTACTCCAAGGAGCTTAGTTTGGTTGTCAGGAGAGATGATTGTACCATAGTTAGACTTAATAGTAAATAATGGAAGAGTGGATCTAGAGGTGGGAGAGAAAAGTAGCAGCTTGATTTTGTTCGGATTCAAGAGAAGTTGTTGATCAGTTAGCCAGTTTTCTATACTGTTAAAAGTATTCTGGGTTAGAGTTAGCAGATTGGCTGGTGAGGTGCAAGAGCAGAACAACGTGGAATCATCGGCATATTGGATACATTGTGCCTTTGGGATAGTAGTATGAAGACAGAGAAGAGGAGGGGCCAAGAATGGAGCCCTGTGGGAGGACTCCTAAGGTGACTGGGAGATGTGATAACAGTTTGTTCTGCCATAAGACAGCCTGCTGTCTACCCCATAGATAGGACTGAAACCATTGTAGAGAGTGATGGTTCAGGTAGACAGCTTTTAGGGTACTAAGCTAGAGTTGATGACTGACCATATCAGAAGCCTTAAAGAGGTCCAAAAAGAGAGTAGATGACAGCATGTTGTTGCTGCGATTAAGATTGATGACATTGGTGAATGATAAGAGGGCTGATGTGGTGCTATGGTGTGGTCTGAAACCATGCTGGGACTCTGTGAGAAGTTTATTGTGGTTGAGGTAGTCTG
This sequence comes from Protopterus annectens, assembly GCF_019279795.1. NCBI lineage: Eukaryota > Metazoa > Chordata > Ceratodontiformes > Protopteridae > Protopterus > Protopterus annectens. Next base: position 1,205,123,632 of record NC_056747.1, on the reverse strand, counting down.
CAAGTTGTATGTGGACACACTTTTCCAAAAGTTTTGCTAGAGGTGAGAGAATGACTATGGGCCTATAGTTGGACAGTTCTGTGGAACTACCTCCTTCATGTAGGGGTATAACATGTGAAATTTTTCAAATGGATGGAATGGTTGCCTCGGAAATGGATCTATTAATGAGGGTAGAGACTGGGATAGCGATGGCATCAGCAGCTAGTTGCAGGAATTCAGCTGGGAGGTGATCTGCTGCTAGGGAAGTGGATTTAAGTTTTTTGAGAAGGGTTCGTATAAGGGTAGTAGGGATAGGTTGGAAGCTAAAGGAAAAATGGGTTGTAGGGGGCTTTGAGCTATCTGATTTGTTATTTTCAGTAGGGCTGGGAGGGACTGGGTGAGGGGGGTTAGGCTTGGTAGTAGTGAGTTGGGTGGCTAGTGCCTGGATATTTTCTGTAAAGAAGCTATTAAATGTGTTCAGTAGCCACTGGTGTTTCGTCAAGGGCAACTGATGGGGTGGGAGTGGTAGTATGACCTGGGTGGAGGAGGTTATTTATTCCATCCCAGAACATTTGGGTTTTATTTTGGTGCTTTTGTTGTAGGTGGGTGTAGTAGTATTTTTTTGTCTGATATGATAGATTTTTTAGTGGCATTCCTTATTTGATGGTATCTGATTGGATCTATAGGGTCGCTAGTATTATGCCAAGTGGACCAGGCCTTATTCGTATTGGACATTTTGGATTTTATAAGTTTTGTTAGCCATGGAGCAATTCGAGTTTTGGCTCAGATGGTGCGTGTAGGAGCATGGGAGTTAAGGATATTGAGGAATTTAGTGTTAAACAAGGTCACAGCCTCATCTAGTGGAAGTCTTTTAAGTTCAGACCAGTTGACAGCTTTTTAGATCTTGTAGAAGGTTATCTAGGTTAATTTTTTTTCTGTTTCTTCTCACTTTATAGTTGTGATGATGGGTGATCTCATCTTTGAATTTGATAATGTAGGTGAGGCAATGATCACTAAGATCATCAGGTAGTATGCCTGAGTGGTGCATCTGCGGGTCACCATTGATCAGCATCCAGTCTAGGATACTACCTTTGTCTTTATTTTTGGTATACCTAGTGGGGGAGGATATGGTTTGGGTAAACCCATGGAGGTTTAAGTTGTTTCTGGGGCGTCGGAAGAACAAGTGTTCCAGTCGATGTTAAAGTCACCCAAGATAATGGTTTCTTGGGGGTAGTTGCAGGCTAGCCAGTGTTATAAATGTTCTAGGGTGCTAACATTTTTCCAGGGGGGGATATAGATGCAGACAATATATCTATTTTTATTTCTATTGATGAATGGATATCATCAGGACCCACCGATGCACTGCTTTTCTTTAGTGACAATTGGGAGAGATGATAGAAAGTATTTCCTGTGGGGGTAACTGGTGATGGTGGGGGGGGGGTAAAATTGGAGCTAAATTTATCACCCCAAAATTTTCTGTATACTGTAGTTCAGTGTAGGGAATTTCATTTGCTATTAGTTTAGTGCACTGTTGGTTGTTCCCCTTAAGGTTGTGTACATAACTGAAAATGCCTTATAGCTATCCTTAACCTGAGAGGCTTGTTTTGTCTCAAAGTTGGCTTTTGTGAACTTGATTAGTCCACTGAGTTGCTGGTTGAGACTGATAAGGGAGTTTTTTTTGTCTGTTGGGCATAGCCCTTCCTATTTTTGGGCAGTATTTTCTTTCTTTCTTTACTGGGTTTCCACCAGGAGGGTTGTTTTTGGAGTTTGTCCTAAGTTTGTTTTGGTTTGGTGATGCTGTTATATGCAATTATTAATGTTCTTGTACAGGATTTCCATAAAAACTTCCGCAAAAGGCACATTGTTCTCTAAATTGGGGAGGGGGGGCTTGTCATGTAGCTATGCCATCACTTAATAAGAGGTAGTTAGCCTTGGAAAAGTTCTTAAAGGTGCTGGGAATTGCTGGAAGTTAACGTTTTTTATTTCAAGGGTGACCACTTTGTGACCTGATCTCACCTGTAAGTACATTACACTGGGATGAGGGTGTCTGTGCAGCATTCCCTCATATTTGTAAGTATCAGAGTTAGGATATTTGCACTAGTAGCACATGTGCAGACTAGCTGTTCCAGAGTGTTTACACTAACAAAGTCTACGAATCTTTGAGCTTGAATGTTAGTGGTTGTGTATGTTTCTCAGTTGATGGTAGGACAGTTGGTCACCAATGAATATGGTGTTGGGTTAAATGGTGAGTGACAACAGTATATTCAAGTACATGCTGTGGATGTTCTTCGTGTTTCACTGTTACAGTCATCACATTTGGGTTATCTGTCTGCAGGTAGCCCTCAATCGGCCTGAATACCAGAGTGTTGGGATTTCTGCGTCGGATGCTATTGCTTCTTCCATGACGTTAGGATGTCATGGGTATAAAACATGCAGCCGATGCAATTACATCACTCTTTCTTGCCGTGCAGTGTCCGAAGCAGATCGCAAGTGCCAGTCAGCTTCCTCCTGAAATCTTGTTTTTTCGAGTTCCAGACCTGAAGTCTTCTAAAAGATAAGTACCCCGTTGGGGATCCTTTTTTCTTGCTCTAACCAATGTCAGAAAAAGTTAATTGTCTTGCCTATGGAAAGCAAATACCTCACAAACATTTTCATTCTTACTGCGCCATCTGTTTAGGCCCAGACCACGATGTTCCTCGCTGTCGGTTTTGTGCCTTGTTCAACTCCCGAACTATTTGTTGTCGGGCTATTTTTTGTTATTAAATTCTTCCGCTCTCGACATCTTTTTGGTTAATATGCAGATGCATTTGTTTTGGGGTCCATATGCCCTGAATGCATCTTCCCACCAGGTGGGCCCCCCCTTGCCTAGTCTGATGCGTCTGTAGTTAAGGTTTGGCTTGCAGGGGGTAGAGTGAAAGCCCATCCCATGTTTTGGTGACATGCCTTTGCCCACCAAAGAAACTCCTGTTGTAGGCAGGGAATGAGAGAAATCATTGTTTCCAGACTGTGACAATGTTGACTCCATAAACTTTTTAGGTACCACTGTAGTTTCCTCATATGCAGTCTTGCATATGGAATTAGTAGAATGCAGGATGCCATGAACCCCAAAGCCTGCAGAGTTTGTCTTGCAGATAACTGGGTTTTTGTTGCCATCTGTTTGAAGTAAATAGTCAGTTGCCTTTGTTTGTCTGGCGTGAGGAATGCCATCTGGGCAGTTGTATTCAAGTCTGCACCCAGGAATGTTATCTTTTGAGAGGGTACCAGTTGTGATTTATTTTCGTTTATTGTGTACCTTAGGCATGTTAGAAGCCTTTTCACAAACGCCAGATGCTGAAGAAGAATGTCCTTGTTCTCTGCTTGAATGAGACAGTCCAAGTAAGGATAGATTTGTATACCTCTTTGTCTGCAAAATGCAATTACTGGTGCCAGGCACTTTGTAAAGACCCAGGATGCAGTAGATAAGCCAAAGGGCAGTGCAGAGAATTGGTAATTCTTAAAGTCAGCCTTGAAACGGAGGTATCTTTTGCACAATTCCCTTATTGGAATATGCAGGTATGCCTCTTTTAAGTCTAATGTCACCAGCCAAGTGTTCTTGCCCAGCATGGACAGAAGCTGCTGCAAAGTTAGCATTTTGAATTTTGGAATGTCCAGGAATGTGTTCAAAATTGATAAATCCAGTATTGGGTGCCAGGCCTTGTCTTTTCTGGGTACCAAGAACAGTCGTGAATAAAACCCTTGTCCTTTTTCCTGTTCTGGCACTGACTGAATAGCCCCCATATCCATGAGGGACGTAACTTGTTTCTGTGCCTTTGCCCATTGATTTTTGGCAGATCTGGCCAACTGTTTGCAATTGGCAGAGTGTGGAAGTGGAATCTGTATCCCTGAGATACTATGTTTAACACCCACTTGTCCTGGGTTATTAACTGCCAATTTTGAGCATAAAGTGATAATTTTCCCCCTAAGGGTGCTGCCAAAAGATAAGTGCTTGGTGATGGAAGAGGGACGTCATTGAGACTGTTTACTGTAGTGTTGCGCTTTATTTCCTCCAGATTTGGAGGTAGAAGCACCCCATTGCTTTGACCTGTAAGAATCCTGTGACTGGTATCTAGAACCTTTAGGGCACCTGGATTTGCCCCGTGGAGCTCTGTCGGACACTGGAAAGGACCAGTTTTTTTGTAGACCAGTGTCTACTGAATCTTGGTGGCTGCACTTTTAAGAAGTCTTTTACAGTTTTCATAGACTTAGATTTGTAATGACTGCAACAGTGAATACACTCGAACATCTACAGTTATGGCAAGTGTACACAACTGTACTTTCTCCATATTCCGAAATGGCTTCGATAAGCCATCTGACTACCGATCTTCTGAAAAAACATAAAGATAAAGACAGAGACAGACTGCATAGGCCGGTACTCAGTGAGGCGCCTTCACAGCGCCTGATCCCACTTCTACAGATTCGCAGGTCTCTGCTGAGACCCTTTTGGAGTCTGGTATGCCGCAAGTTGCTTCTTCGACACTGGAACCTGCGGATGTCTCTACCTTGGATGGGTCTGGAGCCGCTGTGCAGGCACTGGCGTCTGAGGGTGTATTCCAACCTTCTGATGTTCGTATTAACCCGACATCTTCATTTTTGACTAAAACTACAGAGTTTCTCAGGCCCAGAGTTCGCACTTCGCCTAGAAAACCGATGACCAAAGCACATGCTCAAGCTCCTATGCCACGGAAACAAATGACTGAAGACCTAATAACTTTAATTGGGGGAAGCCAACCTTCCCCCGCTATGAGACAAAGGATTGATTTTCCTTCTGATTCTACAGACCGTGAGCCTGATGACTCTGATCCCTCTGATTACCAGGACATTCCCTTTTCTACCTATGAGGATTCTGATGCAGAGGATTCCATCCCCTCTGCCTCCCCTCCAGAGGACTTTTCTTTTGGTGAAACCTTGCATACCTTAAGAGAGCATTTCCGCTGGGAATGCCAGGACTACCCACAGTCCAAAGAGAGATTCGGAGAATTTTTAGACTTGGCTCAGCACATGCCTCTAGCTATACCCCCTGTTCTGGAGATTGTAGATGATGTCTTTTTGGAATCCAGCCTTACCCCTGATACCTTGCCTCCAGCGGCCAGGAAACCTGATGGGTACTACAGAGTACCTGACTCCCACAAGTTTCTCTCTAAGAATCCTACTGTGGATCCAGAGACCATTTCCCAAGGACCTAAAGGGATTAAGGCTACGCTAGCCAAAACCACTACCCCTTCGGACAGGGACTCTAGGGCTTTAGACAGATGGGGTAAGAAGATATACACCTCTGCTACTCTTGCCATCAGGGCTTTAGATTGCCAGTTTCATAAGTTAAAGTATCAGCAATGTATTATGGAGCTAATTAAACAGAAAATTATGTTGATTCCTGATTGTGCAGAACATAAAGATTTACTAGAGTTAATGCATTCTGCTAGCCTAGTTGGAAAACATACTTTGCAATGTGGTTTTGATGCCTTAGAAGCATCTTGCAGGGCTGTTGTCACTGAGCCTGTTCTTAGAAGGCATGCTTGGCTTAATGAACATATCTTGCCAGACTTTGTCAAAGCAAAATTACTAGATGCAGCACTAAATCTAGAACGCCTGTTTGGCAGTAAAGCAGAAGTCCTCAAAAATATGGAGGAAAAAGCTAAATATATGCAAAGTGTTAAGTATTTTCTACAGGTACAGCCACCTAGATTCAGTAGGCATTGACCTTCAAAAAACTGGTCCTTTCCAGTCCCTCCCAGACCTTCTCAGTCCTAACCCATGGGCAGCATACCACCACGATTACAGTCTCAAGGTATGCACAGATCTAAGCAATGGAGTGCTCCGACCTCTAAAACAGGGAGTAGTAAGCCAACATCCTGTGATAAAATCTCACAATGACTTAGCCTTAATTCTTCCAAGCCTTGCCCAGGTACTTGCACCCTTAGGAGGAAAACTTGCCCTACATGCAAAAAACTGAGTGTGTACCACCCAGGACAAATGGGTCTTGAACATTGTATCCCAGGGATACAGATTCTACTTCCACTCACTGCCAACCTCAAGCGGATGGCTAGACCCCCCCCCCCCCCAACCAGTGGGCAGAGGCCCAAAAGCAAGTACTTTCTCTTCTCCATATCAAGCCTGTTCGACCTCTCCCAGCAGAGCATAGCAGACAAGATTTTTACTCTAGACTGTTTCTGGTCCCCAGGAAAGAAAACACTTGGCGCCCTGTCCTGGATCTGTCTATTCTCACCACCTTCCTGGTGGTTCCAAGGTTCAAGATGCTTACTCTCCAACAGCTGCCAAGGACTCCTGGCTAGCCACCCTAGGCTTAAAAGAAGCTTATCTGCACATCCTCATAAGGGAATCTTGCAGGAAATACCTAGGTTTCAGAGCAGGCGCTATGCATTAACAATTCTCTGCACTTCCCCTTAGATTATCTGCTGCTCCCAGGGTATTCACAAAATGCCTAGGTCCAGCCATTGCTTATTGCAGGCAAAGAAAAATTCAAATTTACACATACCTGCACGATTGCCTGATTCGGACAGTCAGGAATTGCTACTCCAGCACCTGGCATTTGTAAAGAGACATCTAACTTCACTGGGGTACACCATCAGCGAAAAGAAATCACATCAGGTACCCAGCCAACAGATTGTATTCCTGGGAGCAAGCTTCAACAGAACTTCCCAGATGGCATTCCTTATTCCAGAAAAACAAATGTATTTGACAAACTACTTCAATCTACTGGCCACCAAAACCCAGCTATCTGCAAGAAAAGTACTGCAAGCCCTAGGGTTCATGGCCTCTTGCATTCTACTAATTCCATATGCAAGACTGCATAAGAGGAACTTCAGTGGTCCTTAAAAAGTCTCTGATGTCAACTTTCTCAGGACCTGGAAACAATGATTCCTTTCATTCCTTGCCTAAGGGCAGAATTTCTTTGGTGGGAAGAGACCTGCAACCACAACAAAGGACTCCCTTTCACTCTATCCCCTGCCACCCAAACCCCAACAACAGATGTATCAGACTATGCATGGGGGGCTCACATGGCAGGACAAGGTATTCAAGGCAAATGGAGCCCAAAGCAAATGCACCTGCATATCAATCAAAAAGAAATGCTAGCTGTACAGAATGCTCTGACAGCCTTCAAACACCTTATTCTTCTAGGGTAACTTGATAGACAGACAACACCACAGTTATGTGGTACATAAACAAGCAGGGGGAACCCATTCCTACCCACTCTGCAGGTTAGCCATGGCTCTGTGGGACACAGCCTTGAACAACCAAGTGCACCTACAAGCTCAATTCCTGCCAGGCAAACTAAATTCACTGGCAGACGACTTAAGCAGAAGTCTAATGAACCCGCACGAGTGGAAACTGGAACCCAAATCATTCAAGCTGCTGATCCACAAGTGGGGGCACCAGAGGTGGACTTCTTCGCTTCCCCGCAGAACTTTCAATTGAGCAAATATTGCACCAGAACACAGCCCCACAGCCAAGCATGGAAAGTGGATGTTCTGTCCTTTACATGGAAAAACCTCTCAATCTATGCCTTTTCCCCTCTACCCCTTTTCTCGAAGGTTCTACTAAAGATCAAACAGGACAAGCCAAGGGCAGTCCTGATAGCACCAAACTGGCCATGCCAGCACTGGTACCTACCTTTGCGCAGTCTGACAGTACTGCCACCTTGGTACCTGCCTCAGACCCCCCTCCCTGTTGTCCCAGCAGGACCCTCCCTGTTGTCCCAGCAGGAGGGCCATATTTTGCATCCTCAGTTACAAACCCTAAACCTAGCAGCCTGGTTCATCTCCTGAACCCTCAGTAATCAGGTGCTAGATGTCTTCCTGAAGGCAAAAAGGCCTACTACTAGAAAATCCTATTCAGAAAAGTGGAAATGATACTGTTCTTGGAGCCAGTCTCATGGAATGGACACATATGTGCCCAGTTTACCTCATAGACTAGATTACTTAACAGAAGTGTTCCACAAAGGCCAATTCTTCTCTTCAATTAAGATTCATGCCTCTGCCATGTCAGCTCATTATAATATTGAGCCACCCCTCTTCTCTCATCCTCTGGTCAAAAAGTTCTTGGGAGGAGCCAGAAATTTAAGACCCCCAGGAGAGCTCCCACTCCAGCCTGGGACCTTAACTTTGTATTGGAAAAAACTCAAGCTTCCACCCTTTGAACCTGCTGCTTCAGCAGAGTTAAAATTCCTCTCCTGGAAAACAGCTTTACTGCTAGCCATCACTTCAGCAAGAAGAGTGTCTGAATTGCAGGCCCTTATGGCAGTGGAACCCTTCATTATCGTCCATGCGGGCAGGGTTCCCTCAGGACTAACCCATCATTTATGCCAAAGGTGGTATCCAGTGTGGCTTTAAACCAATCCATTCATTTGCCAACCTTTTTCCCTAATCCTCCGAATACAGGGGAATGAATCCTGCACTCACTGGACGTGCACAGGCAGCTTAGGTTCTATCTGGACAGGAGTAAACCTTTCTGAAAATCTGACCAGCTGCTAGTCAGTTTTGCTACTGGGGCAGAGGGCAAACCATTTCTACATGGATAGCACACTGCATCCATTTCTGCTGCAAACATCATGGGACACCTTCCTCACAGGGGATCAGAACACATTCCACTAGGGCTACGTCAACCTCTCCAGCATTTCTCAGGGGAGTCCCTACCAGGGACATCCTGGAAGCTGCAACCTGGCGCTCTGTACACACCTGCACCAAACATTACCACTTAACTATCTTTTCTAAATCCTCAGCTAGATTTGCTAAAGCAGTCTTACAGGGCCTGCTTGCCATGCCTAATGCTTCTTGACTCTCTCCACCCATCCTCAGCTTTGGGAATCAACCCAAATGTGATGACTGCAACAGTGAAACACGAAGAACATAGTACAGTTGGTGTACACTTACCATAAATGTAGATGTTGGAGTGTAATCACTGTTGCAGTCCTGGTTACCCTCCATCCAGCCCCCTGACTTCTCTTTACTTCTATCTATCCTTTTTGTTTGGCATACCTTATATCATTGGTATTTGCTTTCTGCTGGGGGTGTTCCACACCATGTCATTGCTTCCTATTTAGGGGGCTCCTGACATCTGGGGCAAGAAAAACTGATGTAATGGCGTCAGCTGCATGTTTTATACCAATGACGTCCTGACGTCATGGAAGAAGCAACAGCATCTGACGCAGAAATCCCAAGACTCTGGTATTCAGGCCAACTGAGGGCTACCTGCAGGCAGATAACCCAAATGTGATGACTGCAACAGTGAATACACGTGAACATCTACATTTATGGTAAGTGTACACAATTGTACTTTATCCTGGATCATAAATGGGGACCTGTATAGCTAGCAAGGATATGGTGTGGGACTTTAACATCATTTGGGCGTAGAGTAGCTCAAATGTGTCATATTGTTTGACCAGTCTTGAGGTGTGCTTGCTTTTAATGAAGATTGATACAACTCCACATCTTGTGCCTTTTTGGTTGGTAGGGCATTATACCCTGGCACTGCCGGTGTGCCTTTGGTGGCTTTAAACCATGTCTCTGTAACTGTACAGATGTCAGCACACTCCCGGGTGATGAGAGGTTCTTGTTGAGGCTTGGAACATTGAGCAGTGATGCTTTGTTTATCTTGGTTAGAATGTACTATGTCAGAAGGTTTATCAGATTGGCATTTTCTAAAAGACACTATAGGGATGGATAGTGTTTTGGCCAATATATCAATGAGCCTAGTTGGGGCAGGTGCAGACCATCCTTGGCAAAGTAGCATGGTCTGTTGATTGGGTCCTCCAAAGCCGACAAATACTGCACCCCCTTAGAATGACATGAGTGAGTAAGCCAATTGTTAGTCAATCATCATCTGTTTATAGGTTCATAGTTGTGTACTAAGCTAATGGCCCTGGAGCCTTTACAAGCCTAGCCCATAGGATTACCCTGGCATTGTGCCACCCAACCTAAGTTCCTAGTGCCTTTGTCGAGTAGAGCCACTGGAGTGATCCCCGGGGTGAATTTTCTATTTCCCATCCACTCATCAAGACTTCTGTTGAAGAGTGCCAGTGAGGTGCTCTGCTTGACATATATGGGAAGTCTAATCGATAGCATGGGCAGTCTCTGGGTTATGAACCTGTCCCTCCAGTATGTTCAGTTGATTGTGGTAATGAGGTTGATGTCTCTGGAGCGTGTGGTGCGAACGGATTGGGATTTCTTTAGCTGTAGCATTTCTAACACAGCTGGTCAGACATGGCTTTGTAAGTCAAGCAGAGATCACCTCTAAGTAGGCGATATGAGACAGAGAATAGTTAGAGTTTTTTATGTCTGTCCATATAGGACAAGTGTTTAAGGCCTAGGATCCTCTTTGTGAGGTACTTTTGCAGCCTCTCCAGTTGTTGCAGGTGTCTGGTGAGGTACATGCCAAATGGGGTGTTGTACTCAATGATTGGCCTAATGAGGGTAGAGTAGAGGGAGACGGTGACCGCTTTCTTCCTGGATGAAAAACCCTTAGTAATGAGATGTCCCACATAGAAAGACTTTCTGACCACAGTGGCAACATGGTGGTCAAAAGAAAGGTTGTTGTCAACCTGTGTTCCCAGACTTTTTATAATGCCTTCTGTGTTCAGTGGACTACCATCAATGTGGTAATTCAAGGGAACCGGGTTTTTCCAAAGGGGATGAAGACACATTTTTTGGCATTGAGCTTAAGGCCATGGTTCTGACACCAGTCATTGGTCTCGTTGAGGCCTTTTCTGTAGGATGTCAGCATCACTTGGGGAGTTAATAATAGCTCCCAACTTGCAATCATCTGCGAATTTTGTCAGAGTCCCTTCGTGTTGGCCTGGACTTCAAAGAAGTAGATACCAAACAGGAAAGGATCCAGGACCGAACCTTGTCGGACTTCACTTGTGACTGGTCGGCAGTCTGACTTGGAGTCAGCTACTTTCACACTGTGGGTTCCATCTGTGAGCCAGTTTGCAACCCACCTAGTGATATGGGGGTTGATGCCTAGCTTCGTGAGTTTTTCTATGATTCCTGAGTGGAGAATGGTATCAGAGTCCTTGGCCAGATCAAGGTAGGCTGTATGAACCACCTTACCTTCATCCGCAGCTCTGGTGACTGACTCAAAGAAGTCAACTAAGTTGAGCAGGCATGATCTACCCTTCACAAAGCCAAATTGTGTAGGATCCAGAGTTTGGAGATTCCCTATATCCTTGTTTATTAGGTCCATGATGATGTGTTCCATAACTTTGCATATCAAACTCGTCAGGCTAATGGGGAGATAGTTCCCGGGGTCTGTAGTTGCTCCTCCTTTGTGGAGAGGGATGACTGTAGCAGTGCGCCATTCGGTAGGGACAAAGCCTGAGGTGAGGCTGTGATTAAACAGGGCACACAGGTGAGGTGCCATTTAACTCTGTAGTTCATGTAGAACACAGCCAGGGGTATTGTCAGGTCCCATAGAAGCTGTATTCTTGGCTCTGGACAGTGCTGTTGTGTGGTATCATCGTTTGACAAGGTAGAATGCTGCTTAGTGCTAGACTCATACCTTCCTGGGGCACACAATCTGAGAGCTCTATCATGTTTCTCTTCATATAGTCCAGGGAGGTATGTCTCAAGTCATTAACACCTACATGGACTGTGACAGAGTCATATTGGTAATTGTGGTTCAGTGTCCTGAGTTGCATGTGTGATCTGATGGATCCTTGTCCCTGGTAGGCAACTGATCTTGACTGTCTCCTTGCTCATCCTGGTGAATAGGACATCAGTGTGACTCAAAGTAGTCTCCAATTGCCAGTATATTGGGCTGTGTGGTAGTTTGACTTAAGGGCTCAGAGATGCCCGTCCATTCATCCAGGTTTAATTTGAAGGATGCTTGGCCATCAGTTTGTTTAACTTGTTCCAGTGGTGGGGCAGGCACTGGGCAGTAAATTTGCCTCTGCATCACAGTTTATTTATGTGGAGATTTAAGTCTTTGGTTGTGACATCATTGAAGCTATTTAACATGCGAAGATGCAGGAAATCAAGGAGAAATATGGTCCCTGTTGGTGCATAATGCAAGGTGTAGATCACCATGCAAAAGGCTATAAGAAACCAAATCAAGTCTTTCTTAATAGCACAGGCATTTTAGGACATCAGTCTTCTATTTTAGGAACCTTCGGGCCTTTTGATTTAGTTAATTTGTCTAGAAAGGTATATCCTAATTAGGACCGCATAAAGAGGGATAAAAAACATCTTTTGAAATAGATGATGATAAATTTAGCTCAGACTTTTCCACTATCGCCCCTCCATCTGTCCCTCAAGATATACCTGAAACTGGCTACCCTCCAGCTATCCCACAAGACCAAGTCCTAAAAGTGCTATCAAAAGCTAAAATTACTGCATTGATGAGTACTGACAATACCCCTGGATGTATCTTAAATAGCATGAACTACTACTTAGCCACATCCCTAACAACACTGTTAAGTCTCCACTTCCTTACATGTTTTATACCAAGTGAATGGAAAACAGCTACAATAATTTCCCTGCATAAGGGAGGACCTTCCGCATATCCAGGCAGTTACAGACCCATACAAAGTCATAGAAAGCGTTATCATAGAATTAATCAGGACATAGGGAACCTCCAGACACTGGAACCATGTCAGTTTGGTCATGCTTACTCAAACTGGTGGATTTTATGAAACCATCACCAAAGCAGTGGATGAAAGCAAAATAGTACACACCACATAACTCAGCCTGGTCAAAACTTTTAACAATGCCCCACTCAGGCATAGCAGAAAAGCTAAATAAAATGGGAATAAACCACTATGTCACCCACTGGATTGTCATCTGGCTCACAGGATGCAGAGAATCAAAACAAGGGGACGTTACCTCCACAAAGAGACCAGTCACCAGTGGAGTGCCCCAGATTTCTGTACTGGGACCTCTCCTGTTTGGCATTTACTTTTCTGAAGTAAAAGCAAATGAAGGCTCTGGATGACTAAGTTTGCAGAGGACTGCAAGCTAGGAGCAGTCACTGAATCCCCAAAATGACGTGGCCATCCTGCAGAAAGGTTTGTCTCAAATAAGTAACTGGTGTCAAAATCATGATCAGAAACTAAATGCCAAAAAAGGCATTGTTATATCCTTTGGGAAGTCATCTACCCCAGAGAACTACCACCTTGACAATACTCCTGTAAAAGTTAACCCAGTTTGCGATTTGGGAATTTGTGGACAGTGAGCTAACTTTTGATCAACTTGCATCAATTATTGCAAGAAATTCTTTCTATATTGTACAGCTTATAAACAAAGGGATTATGTCTTGATCTAGGGATGTCATTGTCCCTTTTTACTCAGCCCTCATTATGCCAGTCATTGAATGTATGCCCCCTTTGGCATGTATCTGTCCAGACACATGTAACAACTGGAATGCCCACAGAGAGACTTTACTAAAAGGATACGAGACCTAAAGAACATGTCCTGCATGGACCGAGTCAAAGCCCTGTCACTATACTGTTTATCCTACAGACTGCTGAGAGATGACCTGTGTCTGGCATACAAGGCATCCTCCGACCCATTACTGATGGATTTGCTGCACATTGGCATGACAGATGGCATCAGAAGTACTTGGTCTAGGGATCTAAATCTGTTGTACAACAGAACCATTTGAAGGGACACATATATTTCGCAAAGAATACTACTGCTGTGAAACAGACTTCCCATCCACATAAAACAAAGTTTATCCATGTCCATTTATTTTTATTTTACATTTGTTGACCGGGCTAGTCTAGCTGGATATATGTCCATTTTCAGTAGAGGCCCAGGGAGATAAGCTCCAAGGCATGGTCCAAATACAATAATACACGTTTGAACAAAAAAAAAATCGAATATAATAAAAACAGCCACTTTCCTAATAAATTAAAAATCATCAACAATGGTAACAAGTATTTTGCGGTACAGAGTTTGTAACAGGATATAGTACTGAGGACAAAAGTCATCAAACAGTAAAAATTCCAAGTATGGAGACATAATGCAGGTTAAGTCAGAAATGGATAAATAGCAGTTGCCATAATAAAAGACATCAACAATGGAAACATGCAAATTGCACCATAAAGGTTTTAACAGGATGTAACATTGAGGTCAGTGTTATAAAATAGTGCAAAATTAAAGTATAGAGACATAATTCAGGTTAAGTCAGAAGTAAACAAAGGAAGTTAGATGAGTAGTAATGTAGCAAAGGAGTTACTTAAGAAGAGAATGTATAAAGAGGATGTAAATAATAAAAAAGGGTAGATAAGAAAAATATGATACGATGGAAAATGTAGCAGAGGCTAGGAAGCACTGGATAGGTTAGTCAAATTAGTAGAGGTAAATGACTAGTCTGGTTTGGAACAGGGGCATAGCCGGTGAGTTTTGAGGAGAAGTTTAAGTCTATTTTTAAAGAGAGATAATGAGGTGAGTGAGGAGAGGTCATAAGTGGTGATTACTAGAAGTTTGTGAGATGAGCGTAAAAACTTCAGATTTGTATAGGGGGTGATGAGGGTAGATAAACTTGGAGTATTAGAAGGTTTATAAAAAATGTTGTGGGCAAGGGTGAGTTGGTGAAATTTGATCAGGTGGTGTAGTTTTAACCATCTTAGCTGATTTAAATTTATACAATGGTGGGTTCGGAATGGGTTGCCTGTAGCAAATCGTGCAATGTTATTATAGGACATTTCCAATTTGTTGAGGTTATTCTTGGAGAGATTAGTAAAAATGGCAGAGGCATAAAGGAGTCTGGAGATCAAATGGGTGTGGGCAATAGTAGTTTTAGCAGTAGGGGAAAGGAAGGGCTTTATCCTATAGAGGGTGTCAATTTTTTTATTAACAGTCTTTATGGTATTATTGATGTGGATGTCGAAGTTCAGATTATTGTCGATGGTGACACCTAGTAGTTTGGTGGTAGAGTCAGGAGATATTATAGTACCATTAGTAAATGTCACTGAGAATTGAAGAGGAGAGGACTTAAGAGTAGGAGTTTGGTTTTCTTAGGGTTCAAAAGAAGCCAATGCGAAGTGAACCATTGTTTAACTATGTTGAATACTTTTTGGGTGAGAGTGTGAAGGTCATGGGAGGATGTTGCTGAACATAATAGTATTGAGTCGTCAGCATATTGTATGCAAGTGTTTTGTGGGCTAGCTAGATGAAGGTCATTAATAAATATAGAGAAGAGAAGAGGTCTAAGTATGGACCCCTGAGGGACACCTAAGGTAACAGGTAGATCCATTTTCAAGCGCATCTTAGATCTATGGATGGAAAACAGAAAATTTATCCCAAGACTGCCTTTTGTACTACTAATGGACAGATGCATCTCCTAAATGATTTATCCCATGCATGGGTCCGCCTCAAATTATCAATGATATGATCCTATTTATTCTCATTAGGAGTAATATATAATTATTGACCATGGGATGGGTAAGGCCAGTCTGTAACAAAATGGAACAGGTTATTTTGAGAAAAAAAAGGGAAACTGGCTTGGCTTAAAATGGCTTGCAAGGGCAGCTAGCCTAGTACTTGCCTATAAACTATTGGTATGCCGTTACATATTAGTTGGGCTAAATAGAAGGACTTTTTGGCCAGTACTGCCACATGGTGGTCAAAAGATAGTGAGTTTAGCCCAGGTTACAAGATCTCTGACTACTTTATTGTTTTGAAGTGGGATATTGGCTATATTGTACATTCAGGGAAAGAGTTGCTTACCAAATATTCCTGTTATAACATATAATGTTTTTGTTAAAAATGTATGTATGTTTACAAATGTTTTCCAAGTGTAATACTTGTTTTCATACCCAGTCAAGTACTTTATCACCTGTCTTTCTCACTCACATACAGTGTTACCGTTTAGCTAAGTATGTACAGTTCAGAACTTTCAGTAATATGCATGTGTAGAAATTACCTAGAGTGATTTTGTGCCCAGTGTAAGTCACTTTCTCCTTTACCTACCATTCAGAAATAGAGATTAGAAAGTTTCTTCATATCTTATGACTACAACATTCTTAAATAATATAACATGATACTTGGAAGGTTTTAATAGTAGTAGATTTTTGTCTGTTGCTGTGCATAGCATCAACCATGTGTAGTTTTTAGCAAGGAATGCAAAGTTTTTTTTGTTTTTTTTTTTTAATAGCATCCTTGCTTTATTTGCATGGCATTCAATATTGCTTTAGCCAAACTCTTAAGGCAGAGTGAGGTCACTTGTGAATATGTGACATAATCATAAAAGATGCAGAATGGCACTAAGGAGAGAGACTGTAACTTGTCAAGCTTAATTACAAGGCAGGTAGAATTGATTTGTACATCGACTGTGTCAGGACTTCAAAACAAAAAGGTAGGAAAACTAGTATTAATTGTTCATGTGCTCTTAAACAGGGGACTACATTTTGCACAAATAAGAGCATTGTTAGTAAATATATTGGTAAATGAATTCTGTAGGCCTATTACCTAAGTAATGCTCATCAATGTCATTTTCATAATTCAACAGTGTTTATCCATCCACAGATTAAACATGTAAACAAATCAAATTAGTATGTAAATCGATCAAACATCACTTAAACACACTGGTGATGGGTTTATGAACAAATGTTCTTTTATTCAGATAAAAAGGTTTTACCTTTTTGCTGTAGTCTCCCACTGACCATCCCTTCTTTCCTGGATGATCTTTTTGCTCCATTCATTTCCCCTTGAGGTGGTAGAACCTTTATGACCTATTTGCTCCTCTAGGAAAGAGAGACAAGTGAACAAACAGTGATGCCATCATCCACAGACACTGTTTTTTTCTTTATGACCATAACTCCCTTCACATCCTCAGTATGCAGTCTACCAGGAGGACAAGTGGGTATAGTATGGTACTGTCACTGACTTCTGACGGCATTGTAATCTTACAAACAGCCCATCCCCTGGGAAAAACCGTATCATGCATGTTCTGTAGTCTTTACCAGGGACGTTGGTGTACTTTGCCTTTCCTGGACATGCGCTCTACCCTCCACTCCGAGAAAGGTGAGAAGCTGAACCCCTTAACCCTAGCTGTTAATTTAACTTTGGTCACATGGATTGTAATCCTGTTTGCATGCCAGTAGACATTCCCATTCTGATAAAAAGACTAGTGCTTTCTTGTTTGAAGACGTCTGTAGCCTAAATGAGAGCACTAACTTTTTTTTTTTTTTTGGAATAAAAACAGTAAGTTTCTGAACTGGTGTGCTTGTGTGTTTTTTGATTAGTTTATTTCTACACTTCTTTTTAGTCCATCGGGGCACTGCTGTTTGATAATCAAAGTAATATGTAATAAGGGTATTGTGGATGTTTCATCTGCCACACCCTTTTGGAATACTTTGTGTTCTAGTACTTTTGATAAAAGTGCAAAGTCCATTGATACTGAATCCAGTATCTATGAAGTGCAGTGATGAAAGAATCTGGAAAGAAAAAGATGATCAGTGAGAAGAATACCTGGTTGGATAAAGAGGCAGTTGGTAAATGGCATGTATAACTTTCACTAGACATTCAGACTAGGATTATTTTACCTTTCACATCAACCACTGACTTCCTGATTTTCCAGCAGTTCTGCTTTGACACTGCTTAACTTTCAAAGCACTGTACTATTTAATGATTGTACAAAAGGATCACTCATATTTTGAATTAAAAAAATGCATATTTTTATATAAAAAGTGATTTTTCTTTAATTTTTGGAGGATTTATTCCTCCTACTTACCAATGTGTTGTATAGTTAGTAAGTATTCTTGCCAAATATGGATCCATAAGAGTGCTGAAATGTACTGTGTTTTATTTATTTTATTTTATTTTAGTGTTGAAGGGCACAAGCAAATGTTTTCAGTTCTACACAAAATGTAATTTGGTGTCCCATAAACACTGAGCTTGGAATTTTGCCCTTTCTAACTAGTATTATAAGAGAAAAAGGGTCATGACTCATATGCTGGAGGAGCCGACGAGAGAGGATGATAGTCTGTGGCTAATAATGACTTATTCATCTTGGAGGTGGGGGAGGCAGTCTGGTCTCTGAGTGTTGGCACCTGCTGGTGAGAGGAAGTGCATGAGATCTAGCATATGGGCTACAGAAATGTGCTTGTCTCTGCCCAGCCCCATTTGTGTTGTGAGAATAATCATCAGCTCCTGGAGGTGGAGTTAGGGTCAGATAATGGAAAACCTCGTAGTTGCCTAGTTAAGTTAACAGAAATAAAAATGGGGGAAAAAATTACCAGGAAAAGAAAAAAAATATTTCCCAAACTGTTTCATACCCTGTCTCACGTAGTTCAGCACACTGGGGGCTTCCTATTCATCCATGTTGCCAAAAGCAGGGCAGCAAGTCTTTTACAGCCATCTTACTGGTACACTAATGACTTTGTTTTTATGCATTTTTTTTTAATCCTTTACTATGTAGTAGTGTGTGTGCAGTGATGTCACTGACATTCATGTGAGCATGCCACCTTGTTGTTATCCTCTTTACAGGCATCTTTAGCACATGTTTACTGTTCCCTGTCAGACAGAGTAAATCCCTAGTCCTGACATGAGGAATGAAGAGCTGGCTTTGGCCATAGGATCCTGTCCTTTTGCATCCAGGAAGCTAACTGAACATTAGTTGCAGTATTTCTCAAGTTTTGACTTAAAGGAAAAATAAAAAGAATACTGAGAGATATTACATGATACAGGTGCTTATGTTGAAAAAGATCAGTATGATATAGTGAGCAGTTGCAGGTATGAAATGCAGTTAGAGGGGGGAGTCTTTACATAAATGCTGACAGAAGCCCTTCAGAGCATCCAGTCTCTAAATATTACAGCTAGCCTGTAAAGGTCTGTCCCTCGCTTCTCTTACCTGTTAGCCTCTCTCATCTACCTTTGGATCCTGATCTACATCCTCAGTTTCAGCCCTTGTCAGTTAACTGTTTAATTCTGCTATCACCAGTATGAATTAATAACAAATTCTTCTTAAATGTCACCTTTGTTGTTTCTAGTCATGCGCTTGCCTTTTCATTCTGCCTTTTGTCATTAATTCTAGACAATTTGCCTACTACTTGGTGACGTAGTGAATCAGTGTGATTGCCACTTGTATTTTGTCTTTCCATTAGGTATGTTAACTGCACTCTTAGTCTTGTAATTCATTTCCCTTGATGGTATTTCCTCCAGTTTCTTTCAGATAATTCATAACTTGTGGATAATGTTTTTGTGAAAGAGTCTTTAAGTCCAATGTCAGTTTCTGTACCAGCTGTGGATAGTTTCTCTCTAAGTAGCATTCTGCCTAAGATGTCAGTCTTGGTCACCATAGAAAGAGACTTGCCCATTTAGCCTGAAGCAGAAGAGCAAATCAGTTTTGGTAGCTCTAGGAAGGATCCCTAACTGAGCCCTAGGAGCTGTAATTTATTCTGAAATCATTATTCGTATTGTGAATCTCTTTAACATTACTGATAAGTAAAATTTTTGACCAAAGCTGAGCATTTATGAATTTGCCTGGGTGATGCACATCTGTATTATATCCGCCACACTAACCCTGTCTCTTCCAATATGTAGAATATGACTTGTAATCTTTGTACTTCCCTTTCCCACCTCTTCACATAAGTTGTGTGTAGTGGAGAAAGCGGGTCATGACAGCTAACAGTGGAAATGAAGTTTCTCTGCAAGGTTAGTGGACTTTCTTTGCATGACAAGATGAGCACCAGAATGATCCAGGAAAGCATCAGAAGACCGCTGCTGCTACTTTAGATAGAGAGGAGCTAAGTGAGGTGATCAAGGAACCTTATAATGATGCTTCCTGACTAGCCTTTGTTGGAGCTGTTCTGAACATACTGTACTGAAGGGAGACCCCAAGGCATGCTGCAAACAAATGTATCCTATATGCTTTGGGAGTACCAGGAGATTCCCTAGGATGGGCTGTGATTTGTGTGTGGCAAATGGGAAGTTTGTTTGGACCTACTTAGTCTTTTGCTCCATAACGCTCAGTGGGAGAAGGAAAGTGAGTTACTTAGTGAGTGTTTTGTCATATTGAACTACATTAACCCTGTAAAGCAATAGAAAGCACACAAGAACAGCAGGGTATTTAATGGCTTTTTCAAGATCTTAAAAAAAAAAAAATACAGGTGATGTGAAATTGATGAATTAATAAGTATTGTGCATCACATTTGTATGTGGTTTGCAAATTCACATGCTACAGTTTATATTTTATTGACATAAGGTCAGCAGTTAAGAACACACTGTATTTGTAAACTGCAAGAATGAACAGCTTTAGAAATGAATTATTCACTTTTTCCAGAGGGTGTGCAATCTTCAATATAATTTATATAAGGAAGGAGCATGTTGTGGTAGAGGGGGACTCACCTTCCTTACAAAAAGGCATTTTTATTTTTGGTATTACCAAATTGCAGTTTCCTGATCTCCAGCTTTGTCTCCAACAATATGAACTAATGGCTACATTTTGGTACTGGAATATGTCTTTGATGATGTTTATATATGTAGAGTTTTCACATTTAATGGAATGCTTCCACATCGCCCTCATTCATAAAATGAGTGCTTATGGGTACTCTTGAAACGTAAAAGTAGATTAGACTTGAATCTTTTGTTTCATTTGAATTTTGTGTCCTAGAGACTTGTGTACAGAAATTCCATAATTTGCACTGGAGGGTTACAACCAATAGCGCTGAGGTTCAAGCCTAATTAGATCCACGACCTTCAAAACTAAAATAAAAAAAAAATAGCTGCAACTCTTGATACTGCCAAGTAGAAAATGCATGACTGCTGAAAAAAATACATGCTAGAAAGCAGATGATGTGAATTTGGGAAAAGAATGTAGATTGTATGCTGCTGTCCAAGTGGCAGATTGTAGCAAGGTGCATTGGTCCAGCTTGAATGTGAAATTGAATACTGAACCTGTAAATCATCTCAATATTGTTTCCCTCTTGTATGGTCTAATTTGCTGTCAGTTTATTTATAACCTGTAGCATCAGGTTTTAGGATTGTGATAGATTTTGAAAGTATTAACTATTTTTAATGGTGGAATCTCAAATGTTAATTTTATTAGAAATTACGAACACCATAAATTATTTTGGTATTCCTATAATTTTTTTTTAAAAGGTTATTATTTATGTATATTGAATACGTAATTTTTTTTTTTTGCAGTTTTTTTGCCCCCACTGCCTGCCAGTCACTAGGTCCTTTCTCATTAAACTGACCCATTCATTCCCTATCACTGAGGTGAGCACTGACAGAGAGGGGTTGTCAGTGAGGCAGCCTTTAGGGATGGTTTGAGTTTTATGTTTTAACCTGACACCCACATGCATGCTCATTTGTGTCCAAGGGTTTGGTTAGTTTGCAGGGGACCTTGTAATGCATGCAGCGATTCTGTGTAATGTGGTCGTTGACCCTGTCCTCTTTTGTGGACAAGCACCTTTGCATAATACTATGTCTCCACCAGGTTTCCTACATTGAGGAGTGGCCCATAAGCAAATGCACCCTCCTCTTTACCCCCCAAGGAGAGGCGTGCAAACATGAGCCTCGTCATTCCTCACCTCCCTTGCACCAGCTTGAACAAGCACCCTGAGCTGCAAGTCAGACTCAGTTCACTGGGTTTGCAGTCATGGCTCTATCTCTCTACGCTAAAGGAGTTAGCATTGACCACATACTTGTGCAGAAAACGCAGATGCTATAGTTTAGGAGGCAGAATTAAGTAGTTTGAATCTTGTGGTAATATTTTGTAATGAAAGTTGCATTTATTTTGTCCAGAACAGCTGTAAGTGTTGCCAGGTATACACCATATGAGCCATTTGGTGATGTGTGGCATCCAAAGTACTGTGTCTAATTTTCAAATATATAAATAGAAGTGATACAGGTGAGCCAGCAAAGAAGCTAAATGGATCTACATGGATTTGTTCTTTTGTATTAATAACTGTCCTTTTAAAGAGCTTTTTCCTGAGGATGTCAGTATATACACATCTTTAATTATATATTTAGGGTAAATACTGTAGAACAAAAGTCAGTTATTTTAGGATAGGGCAGCAGTTTGATGTACATATCTGAAATTTCTGGTTACGCCCCTTCCAACAAAAAATTCCATTTGATGTGAAAAACAGGATGTCGGACTGCATTTTTTATTGCAATACTCAGTGTGTGCAGTGGACCAGAATTACTCTTGAATTTTGGACTGAGAAGGTCAGTAACCGGGTTTGTTTAAGCAGTGTCACAATTCAAGAAAACATAGGTTCCTTCGTAAAATTTGTACTGCATGCTTACAACATGTAAACCTGTAGAGAGCTTCATAATTTGCATGCATTGTCTTCTTATGTAGTAGGCATATGGAAGTCTCAGAGGTAAAGATAAAGATATTTTTGCTTTGTTACCACTTCCTCCTTAATTTCTTGTTTTTTTAAGAAGGGCATATTACTTGATAAAGGCAGTCTACATAAGATGCAGACATATGACAGCACGCCCTGTATTTGGCATATGAGGTATTTGCAAATCTGTTCATTTCACCATGACAGGATAATGCAGTCTTTCCAAATTCATTGTAATAGCTTATGAACCATGGATATTTAGAATTGGAAAACAGAACAATTTTCTCTAAGTATGTAGCTTGAATTACAAGATGATACGTAATTTCAGGAGGTCCCAGATTTGTCAGGCTATCTAACATTGTTGCATCTGAATATATTAATCATTTTTGTTCTTGTGTAATGTAAATTATACACACTTTTGGATTCTGCATCTCTGCATTCTGTTTGGTTAAAAAATATCATTGTACAGGTAATTGTATGCCACCTGCATGTATTTAGTATAGTGTAAAGCCACCCTTTTCATTAGTCCTTCCTTCCCCAATCTTTTACAGATTCATACAGTCTGTGGTAACCATGTGGTCTGTTTGGTTTAAACCTGTATATCTAAATTTATTTAGAAGCACAGTTTTGTGCCCTTTGATGAAATTCTTTGGTCTTTCAGCTAAAAATCACGTGTGTCGTATATTTTATACTGTTTTCCAAGTTAACTGGGGAAACAGAAGGCTTGTGAAAGCTTGCTGTTTTCATCCCATCAGCTGCTGAAATAGATTTCATTTGGACTGAAGTCACACTGATTGAGATTTCACCTTTTGAGCTTCTTTTCATTGCAACTGTCCTTCAGCTGTGCTGCTCTGAGTTTGGTTAGACATATCCAGAGTACATTTTGCTTCTTTATTGACTGTGCAGGTTTTTCTGAAGCAGATTGCATCTATCCTAACTTCCTGAAGAATGGAATGAAAAAAAGTATACACTTAGGAATAAAGTGATGCTGAAGACAGCAATAATGGGGAGCACGGAGACCCAGAGGAAATAATCCAAGTGTAGGATTTTTAAATTGTAACCATGGTGTAGTACAAACATTAGAATATTTTCTTTCACCTTTGACACTCATGCTGCAGAAAACATTTTCTTTACATTTTAAATAGCTAAGGGTTTAACCTTCTAAGTACACCTTTCATTACCTGATTTGCATTTTAAGCGTACAATGACGCTGTTGGGGGATGTGCCACAGCTGTGCTCTGTGCTCATTAGCCTAGGCCAGTTTGAAAGATTAACGTGTAGCCAATTTACATCTGCTCCTTCCCTTTTATATACAGCCATATAAAGAACTGAACAGCAACTGTAGTTTTGCTTTCCAGTGCAGTTATCAATACGTGTATTATTAAAGTAACCGGTTAGGACTTGGCTGCTGGAAAAAGTGACATTGTACAGACTGGATAACTGTGCTGAATACTACTGCCTTGATAAGTTGGAACAACTGTACTGGATTTTTTTTTTCCTCTCTGGGAAGATGAAACAAGTGTATGTGACACCATGGAGTTGACTGGCCAGTATTGGATAATGCAGTTGGATTTGTTGTTGTCTGCCTTAACAGTTACTACAAATGGTAATTTGCATCTTGCATTTTGATTCCTTTTTGAAGGACATCTGTTAGCGTTAGTACTCATTCTGGTAGCAGGAGATGCTCACCTGTGTACTAGCAAGAATACACACTTGTACTATTCCACATCTTGCAATTTCCTGACATTTGTTAAGATAAAAATATGTGCAAGAAAAAAATGCTGACCACTTCTTTCCCCCAATTAGTTTGATGGGCATTTACTTTATTTTCCTTCTGTTCTTCCTCCCTTTTTAACCCAGTTTATTGTTTCTTTTCTTATTCTTTCTGGCTTACTTTCTGAGGGCTCATCCTGCCAAATGGGAATACAAGCCTTCCTTTTGATGTGAAAGTACATAACTAATAATTGTGTTGACCCCTGAGCAGTGCTGCTTCTGGCACCCATTACTTTCAGGCACTTACAAGCCCCTACCCCTAACTTATTCCCTTCCAACTAAGCAGACAAGGTCAGATGACTGCCTCTGCTGTGCAGTACTTTTTGTGTGTATTCTTCTAAGCACGTCATCAGTGTACTACTTCTGTTATGTCAATAAAGTGAGACTTGTCTGTTGTGCAGATTTGTAGTCTGACATCATAATAGCAGCTGCCCTTGCAATAGTTATTTTTTGTAACTACTAGTACCCACTGTTATTAGCATATGTTTTCTATCATGTCTGTCTGGCAGAGCACTGAGCCTAAACAACAAAGTCATCCACTGGTGTAGCAGAAAAAGAAGACAGTTGTAACTTTCCAGTAGTTTTTGTTTAGTGCTTTCGTCCAACACAGGACGTCATCAAAATGAATAGTAAAAGAATTACACCCACTTCATAAAACAAGTAAACCAATCAAAATCACTTATCAGTTATCTCATTGATTACATTCAGTTAAACATAATGCTATTTATATCAAAAACTTTTTCCAGAAGTCAACATTATAAAAATCGTTCAATACATATTGTTTCATTCAACACTGGGAACTTATCTGCTTGCATTTTTAACTGCCATAGAGTTTCGTTTTCTTTTAAAAGGTCCTTCTTATAACATCCCCCTCTAAAGTCAAAGAGCAGGTGTTCCAAAACAGAACCACACATTAATTTGCGCTTAAACAAAGCATTATTGCTATCTTAAGTCTTAGCATATAAATGCTCCTTAATTCTTTGACAACTTTTGTGTAGTCATACTTATATGGAAGGCATGACTGTGTGAACACATCACAATATATATTATACCCATAGAATTGCAATCGTAATGTCATTCATTTTAATGCTTCTGTCTAGATGTCTTAAACTGATGCTAGGACCTTCCAAAATGAAATTGCAGGCACTGCAGAAACCACACTTAAACATACCATTACTTTTGTTGGTGTGTACTAAAGTTCTTTTTGTACTTTCATTCTCTAAATAATGCTTGATCTATATCTGACCTAGATTTTTTTGCAAACAAAACTGGGAGAAGAACCAGCAGTATTGCACATATTTTAGTTACCCTTATAAACCTTCCAGTTTTCACTAACAGTTCTTTTAATCTTGACATTATCAACTGTCAATTGGAAAATAAAACTACTACTAAAGTTAGATTTTGTTCATAGGTTCATAGATTAGTACTAAGCTAACTGCCCTTGTGAGCCATTTTAAGCCTAGCCAATTATCCCTTGTGAGACTTGAACGCTGCACCTTGTGTTTGTAAGGTAAACACCTTAACCATTAGGCCACCCTCCCAACTGCGTTAAATTTTCTTGGGAATACTCTCTATCAAAATGGGAAGAAAAAAATTGTTTCTCTTGCATTTAATTTCTTCAGCTGTTCATTGTAACAAACTAAAATCATAATCCCTGGTCAAAAACATACAAAACATTTCTTGGATTCCTTCTCAAAATGTCTCTTCATCGTAAGTCTTGAGAGCCTAGTCATGTGGCCGCTAGGAATATTCTTTTCCATAAAAGGATGTGCATTGTCATAGTGTAAATAGTTATTCGAAAAACAAGGTTTCCTATAGATCTTACTAGAAAACATACACAGCTGAATCCCAGCTAATTATAACATCTAAACAAGGTACACTTGCTTCCTTGTGACCAAGAACAAAAAAACAAAAAGCTGATACTGTTGTTGACATCAGTAATAAACTTCTCAATGTCACCTTCAGATGCATCATTAATGAAAAACAGGTCATCCACAAAGGTCATCCACAAATCTCCTATAGACTTTAATTTGCTGTGAAATAAATGGGATTTGCCTAAGTATCGGGGTTTCCCACCATCCTATAATTAGGTTAGAGAATGAAGGCTCTACAGTGGCCCCTATAGCAGCACCCTTTAATTGTTGGTGGTACTTACCATTGAAATAAAAGAAATAATTTTTAACATAATTTCCATTAACCGGCAACAAGTACTGATCATGTGATTAGAAATGTTGGTACATCTGGCTAAAACAGCATCAAAAATTCTAATCTGTCAATAGTAATACTACTGTACAGAGATTTTAACATCCTATGTAAACAAGGTCAACAACGAGGTATCAGTTTTAAAGGACCTTAAAGAGTCTAAAAAAGTCCTAGGAATCTCAAACGTAACTTTTGAATTTTTGTACAAAGAGATTCAATATATGACCTACAAAAATGGAAATACTCTTGGTAGTACTACCTGAAGTGGAAACAATAGGCCTAAAAGGGTAAAGGAAAAAGTTCACTGTGTAACTCAGGTGTACCAAACAACAATGCTTTTGTGGGAGTTTCAACATTCAAAAACTGAAAACATTCAAAAGTGATAGAACCATTGATTAGCAAATCTAATAACATTTTATGAGCATATTTATATCTACAATAAATATCAGATAATGTCACACCTTTGTATTCCACAGGATTATCTAACATTTTTTCAGTGTCATCAGCCTGGTCCATAATAAGACCACTGCCCTTATCGGGTTTCATAAAACTTAAATCGGACCTTGAATTGAGTTCAGTCAATGTGTCTCTTTCCTTTTTGTTCACGTTCTTTACTGTTAACCATACGTAAAATGTCATTTTCACAAAGGTCATGAAACTCTGAAATAGTAGCCTAAAAAGGAGGATTGAAGCAACTAGACCTTTTAAGGAAACCAGTCTCCTTCACTTCTAAATCTTTGAAAAAGTATGCTTGATTTAACTTCCTACAAAATAACTTCAAATTTAGCAAAGTATGTGCAACATTTGCTCGTTTGCTAGGAATGAAGGACAATCCCTTTTGAAGCAAACTGACATAGGTGCATCACTAAAAACTTCTTTAGTAAAATTGTAAACATTGTTCGATAACAAAGCGCAATGTTCAAAAAAAATCACCTGAAAAAAAAAAATCTACTTGTTCCATCTCCACTGTCTTCCTCTGCCTTTGTTGGAATGACTCCCCCTGGCAGATGGTGTTCATTGAGTTCCCTGGAAACGCTTCTGCATTCTGAGGATTTACAATTTGCTTGTCTGCTATTCTTTCTGACCTTCTCAGAGGTTTGTTCAATAACAAATTATCACTGATGTTTGAATTGACATGGAACAAGCCTTCGGTGACTTCCAATGCTCCTTCTAAATCATCACCTCCAAAGAAATTATTACAGGGATGAACATTGGCGAGTGGAAAACCATTTCCTTCACTGTAGGTAGTTTTATCCCTCAACAAATAATTTTTACTTTTGATAGTAGTGAGGGCTTACCTATGGATATTAGCACTGAGCCTGCCACAGCCGTATGCAATGCTGCTTTGTAAATTGTTATACTGTGAGTTGAAAAACAAATCCAGTACTGTGCCAAAGTCCAACCAAGCAAACAAATGAGTAATCCAGAGAACAGAAGCGAGGTGGAACACTGCTATACTTTAAAACTTTATTGCTAAAAAACACAGGATGAGCGCTTTCGGGATAAACCCTTCATCAGATGTGGTTTAAACATTTACAAAACATTTTATAAAAAGCAACAACCAATGACATTCAGTAGAAAACCTGCCTATTTTGTAAAACAGGTTTAATGGGTATCACTTCATTTAAACCAGGCTTCCTATTGGCCATTAAATTGACAATCCATCTAGTTTCTGCCAATTCAGTTTGGAGCTTAATGTCACCCCCTCTGCTGTTAAGTCTAACATTAACAATAGCCCGGAATTTAAAACTATGTGTTGGGAACTCTTTTACATGCCTGCATAATGCATTTCTTTCATCACCATCCTGTGGACTCTGTAAAGCCTGTCCTTATATTAATAAAGACACATATTTTAGGCATCCAGTCACCAATAAAATATTCTTTTTTAAAGGAAAGGCTACCTGTCGTACTACAGATATTGTCTATTTTGCTGAATGCTGTCAATGCCCGTGTTTTTTATGTTGGGAAGACAAATAACATGTTTAAGGTGAGGATTCTGCAGCACCTTTCAAATGGTGATGAAAGAAATGCATTATGCAGGCATGTGAAAGAGTTCCCAACACATAGTTTTAAATTTCGGGCTATTGTTAATGTTAGACTTAGCAGAGGGGGTGACATAAAGCTCCAAACTAAATTGGCAGAAACTAGATGGATTGTCGATTTAATGGCCAATAGGAAGCCTGGTTTAAATGAAGTGATACCCATTAAACCTGTTTTACAAAATAGGCGGGTTTTCTACTGAATGTCATTGGTTGTTGCTTTTTATAAAATGTTTTGTAAATGTTTAAACCACATCTGATGAAGGGTTTATCCCGAAAGTGCTCATCCTGTGTTTTTTAGCAATAAAGTTTTAAAGTATAGCAGTGTTCCACCTCGCTTCTGTTCTCTGGATTATACTGTGAGTTGTTTGCCTTTTAACTGATGTGGAACCACCCTGAGCCATAAAGGTATACGTCTGACAAAAAAAACTACTATTGGGGGTGGGACATTTTGTAGTTAAAAGAAAATATGGGAAGATGACTGACTGTAAGCATAGTGAGCAGAAGGTGACACAGAAGAGGCAGAAATACGAAGTATATTCACATGGTTGCTTTTGTTTATTTATTTATTTATTTATTGCCGTTGGTTTACCAGGATAGTCCATTGGGCCATAAAGAACCCGTTTTCAATGGAGTCCTGGGGAGAAAAGCTCCAACAGAAGGTATTTTCAACATTTAACAGTAACAATCTTAGTACAGAGAGTTATCAATATTATGTAAACAGAAAAAGTAGAACTAATCACATTTAGAAAAGCAGTCATAACAGTTAATACAATAAGAAGAAACCTACAAGTAATAGAATAAATGTAAACATTAATACTGATTAGAGAACAAATATCATAGCTACAGGAGTAGAGTAGAGTTAGTTATGTGGGGTGGGAACAAGAGCATTCCCACTGTGATGCTAGATGAAGGTGAAGAGACTTTTTGAAGGCAGAGTGGTTAGAGGTGGTGCGGGTGAGTGGAGGTAGGGAGTTCCACAGTCGAGCGAGGCTGAAGGAAAGAAGGTTTTTGCCTGGGGGATGAGTTGGTTTGTGTACTTCGAGTAGATTTTGATTATTTGACCTTAGAACTCTGTTTGGTAGGTGCATTTTAAAGGCAGAGGAAAGAGAGGGACAGAGGGAAGGGTTGAGAATAAGCTTATGGGCTAGAGTTAGTTGAGTGTAAGTTAGTTGATTGGGAAGTTCTAGCCATTTTAGGTTATGGAGGGAGAAACGGTGGTGGGCGGAGGACTTTTGGCTGGTGGCGAATTTTGCAATTTTGTTATAGCAGGAAGTAAGTTGTTTTTTTAACAAGGACTGAATATTAGTTAGTAGTGGGGCACCATATAGAAGGGATGGGATTAGAAAGGAGGTTGAGAGAGTGATTTTAGTGGCAGATGTGAGGTAGGCATTCTGTCTATAAAGCATTCCAAGTTTTTGGTGTGTTTTTTTGATGTTTATTTGCAGGTGGGAGTTAAATTTAAGTAGGTTATCGATTTGGACCCCAAGTAGTTTGGTTTCTGACACAATTTCAAGAGGTGAGTTGTGTTGAGTAGTAATTGAGAATGTACCCATGTCGGGAGGGATGACTTTAGAAGGGGTAAATAGCATTAGTTTGGTCTTGGTAGCATTGAGAGCTAGATGATTACATAGCATCCATTGCTCTGTGGAAGAGAACGCATCTTGAGTAAGTTTTTGTAGTGTAGTGATAGAAGAGGCGGAACAGATAATAGTTGAATCATCTGCATATTGGATGATGCTAGAGAAAGGGATTGATTTCTGGAAGTCATTTATAAAGATATTGAAGAGAAGAGGACCAAGTATGGAGCCTTGGGGAACTCCTGTAGGGGTACTAAGGAAAGAGGAGGTAGCTTTTTTCCATTTTACAGCTTGACTTCTGTTAGATAGGTAGCTAGAGAACCAGTTCAAAGAGGAGGAAGATAGGTGAAGTTTGGAGAGTTTGTTTAAGAGTAGGCTATGTGAGATAGTATCGAAGGCTTTGGAGAGGTCAAGAAGTAAGGTGGAAACAATTTGTCCAGAGTCACGGACTTTATTTACAACCTCAAGGAAGGAGAGGAGGGCTGTCATGGTGCTATGATTGGGTCTGAAACCGTGCTGTGTGGGAGTTATAAGATGGTTGTCTAGGAGGTGGGGAAGGAGCTGAAGTTGGACACATTTTTCTAAGAGTTTAGAAATGGGGGACAGGATGGCTATGGGGCGGAAATTAGTAATGTTATTATTGTTACCGCCTTTATGTAGAGGTATAATAAAGGCTTGTTTCCAGATTTGGGAAACTGTGTATTCTTGTAGTGAGCGGTTAATTAAAATGCTAATGGGGTAGGCAAGAGTTTCAGCAGCTATACTGA
This sequence comes from Protopterus annectens, assembly GCF_019279795.1. Lineage (NCBI taxonomy): Eukaryota > Metazoa > Chordata > Ceratodontiformes > Protopteridae > Protopterus > Protopterus annectens. The sequence goes on along the minus strand of NC_056747.1, from coordinate 1,205,093,001 downwards.
GTAAGTAAGAGGGGATATTATCCGGAGCATTGGTACATGGTTTCAATTTCTGAAGGAGTTTCTTAATAGTAGATGTTGGTATGGGATTTAATGAGAAGAGGGGGCAGTCAGGAGGGGGGAAATTTTGGGGAGGTAGAGATGATAGAGTTTGTGTAAAAGAGGGGGTAGAGGAGTTAGTGGGTGAGGAGTAGGGTGTAGAAGTAGAGATAGTGGGGGTGGATGAGGGGGTATTAGATAGTAGAGAGGAGTTGGAGAATAAGGAGGTCAATTTAGAGATTGAGTCAATAAAGAAAGAATTAAATTGGGTGGCTAATTCATGTTCTGGAGCATTTGGGTCTGGGGTAGGAGTATCTGGTTTACTGGGGTGGAGGAGAGTAGAGATCCCTTTCCAAAATTTCTGAGGGTTGTTTTTATTTTGGTTTTGGAGTGTAGAGAAATGGTTTTGACGATCAGAAGTAATGAGTTTCTTTACTTTGTTTCGGAGCATTTTATATTCGTTAAGGAGTGCTGCTGTCTTGTGTTTTTGGTAGCGTCCCCAGACTTTGTCTCTTTGTCTCATGATAGCAAGAGTAGTTTTGGAGAGCCATGGGTCTGATTTAGTTTTTATCCTTTTAGTCCGTAAAGGAGCTTGGGAGTCAAGTAATTTTAAGAAAGTTGAGTTGAAGTATGAGACTGCATCGTCAAGAGATAGTGTTTTTAGATGGTTCCAATTAATTGCTTGTAGTGAGTTTGAAAAGATTAATGGGTCGAAGTTTTTATGGTCACGGATTGTAATGTGGTTATGAGTCTGCTGAAGGATAGTGGGAAGCCGGTGGGTAAGTGGTCACCAAGTGGGTCGGGAAGAGTGCCACTGTTGTTGAAGTAGTGAGGGTGGGAGACTAGAATCCAATCCAGTATACTCCCATTGGAGGGGTTTTTGGCAGGGTGGGTTACCAAAGTGATCAGTTGTGAGAAATTGTAGAGGTTGATGTTAGTGAGGTTTGTAGGAGACTGTATAAGGGCCCAGTTAATATTAACATCTCCTAGGATTATGGTTTCATTACTAATGTTACTGGATAGCCAGGAAAGGATGAGTTCAAGTGTGGAGATATTATCTCCTGGGGGGATGTAAAGGGAAGCTATACATATATGTTTATGATTATTGATTTGTAGCATGGTAAGGAGAAGTTCAGCATTGTTAAAGTGTGGAGTAGGTTTGTTATATGGGGTAACTACTAGGGAGGAAGTGTATAGGAGGGCTACTCCTCCACCTTTCTTGTGAGGTCTGTCTTTTCATATGATGGAGTAGTTAGGAGGAACTATTTCAGAGTCTCTAATGTGTGGTTTTAGCCAGGTTTCTGAAATAGTGAGGATGTCAGGTTTATTGTGTATGAGCCAAGCATGTAGGTTTGGGACTTTGTTTACTACACTTTGAGAGTTTAAGGAAGTGAATAATAGGGATTTATTTATAGCAGTAGTAGTGGTGGGGCCTGGGTTAGGGTGGATGTCTCCAGATATGAGAGCGCTTGTCAGGTGTAGTATGTAATAGTTTATGTGGGTAGTTAGCAAGGAGATGAGATTGGGTTGTTTTGTGAATTGGAAGGGTTTGCTAACAGTCACGGTGGAAAAGTTAGCATGATAGGAGATAAGTTTGTGTCAAAAGAGAAGGAGGTTTTCTGAGGAATAGAAATGGGGGGAAATAAGAGAGTATGAGGGTGAGAAAGAAGTGTTGTGAGGATTAGTTATATGAAAGGGTTGGGAGTGGGTGGAAATTGTGGGTTGGGAGAGATGGTATAAAGAGGATAAGGAGAATAGTAGTAATAGTGAAAGGAAGGTGAAGGGGTGTTTAGAGAGCATAATGAGGAGGAGTTAATAGAACAGTGGTATTAGAATAGCGGAGTATGGAATATAGTGGATACTATATAAATATCAACTGGATGAATCTGGGTAGAAGTAATGTGTTAGATTGTGAGATATGTAGAGTTGTTATGTGGTAGATAAGATATATATAAAAGCAAGAGAGATAAGTTTACATAGGAGTAGTTAAGTATAAAAAAGTATAAAGTTGGTAGTGGAAGATAGAGTTGGGATTGGAGTGGGTGAGAAGGAATCCAATGGTTAAGTGGTATAGGTGAGGTAGATAATTAGAGGTTAATGTGGGTGGGGATAAGGAGGGGTAGGTATTGGTAATAATTGTTTAATTGGATATGAGTTTTAGAGGGTGTGGCTATGGGGGAATAAAGCTAGATGCACTGGGGGTGGGTGGGATTTGGGGGTAGGGTAGGGGAGCGGAGTGAGCCCGCAGGGCGAACGGAGCGGGAAGAACCAAAGAGGTCCAGAGGGGTTCCGGAGTCAATCAGTGAAAGAAGGTTTACAGAGGGGTAAGTCGGAAGGGAGAAGGACCCAAGGTGTTGGGCAGGAGTGAGGTATGAGAAGCTAGAGGGAGAGATTAGAAAAGGAGGTGTTACAGCTAGAGTGGGCTAGAAGAGTAGGAGATGCAGTGAAAGGGGAGAGGTTAGAGTTAAGATAGAAACATAAAAATTTGCAGAGGAGTCTAAGGTCTTGTGCCACTTAGAATATCCTTGGGGCAATAAAGAGTGCAGCTAGTGTGTATCGGGGGGGGGGGTGGAGAGCTAAGGCTGCTGGCTATCCTGGCAGGCTAGAGTACTACAAAACATCTATCAAGACCAAAACATAAGTTATTAAGGGTTCATCTGCAGTTACACATACTTCCTTAGATTCCAGTAGGTGAAATGTCCAAAAATAAAGGGGAATGAGGCAGCTGAGAAGCCTGCCTAGATGTTTGTTACTTTGCTGGAGCAATTAAGACAGCTGAGTTTTGGAGGTAGGTTTTGAGGTATCCTCGAGGGTTTACTCGCAGGGGTAACTCAGGGCAGAGAGCTAAAAACAGGGTAGAGAGTTTAGAGAGAAAAATAGTGTTAGATAAATTAAAAAAAGGCTTGTTTTAAGATGGTAATGAAATAATAGTAAAATTTAGCACATCAAAACAATTTCTAGCAGTTAGAAGCATCTGAAAGATGAACATTGCATTTTTATGCCAGGTAAGTTGGCCACCAAAATACTACAGCTTTGTAGTCGATGTAACACAGTACACATTAATATGCAATTGGTCTTAGAAAAAACTCCAAATTACTTTTAAAATATGTTTACAATCTACTAGTATATGGCATTTGCTGATCGTATGGATCACAAAAGCTAAATACAACTATATAGTGCAGTTAAAAAAAATGAGCTGATAACTGCTAGAAAATTAGAGTGGCTTAGTTGAGAAATTGTTCCAAGCTATTTCACAGTGAAGATGTTCAAAACTTGAATATGCAGTTTGGTGGTTCAGTGGCTAAGGTTTCTAATTCACAACTCAAGGGTTTGGGATTCAGTTCTGACCACTGTGTGTAGTTTGCATATTCTTTTAATGTATGTTTCAGTTTTCTCTTGGAGCACTGTTTTTTTTCCCACATCCCAAAACAATATGCTTGCTTACTGGCTACTGTAAACACTGCCATATGGATTGGATTTCCTTGCCAGTATGTCCTAGACTGTGGTGTATAGATCATGTAGGAAGAACCATCTTATTTACCTACTAAATAAAATGTACCAACGGTCTTAAAATAAAACAATTTCACTTTTATTATTTGAAAAACAATAAAATGCAACTGGTAAACTCTTTCATCCCACTTATGGAACTTCTTCAGACCAAGCTGTACTCACTCAAAACGTCAGTAAATGCATTTAATTAAGATCACAGACTTAACATTAATTGACTGATGTTAAGTCGTGATTTTAATTAAATGTATTTATTGATAGGTTGGTACATTTTGTTTTTAGTGTGGTCTAGTTCACATTTGTTTGTGAGGATTTTTATGGCTTTTACATACTAAATAAACAAATAAGATGGATCAGGTTTTGTGTTTTGTGTCAGTGTTATATGAAAATAAATTTTGAGAACTTGGTCCATCTAGCCTTTAGCTTTCTGTACATGTCAGATAAATTGCAAGTCCTGTTTATCATTCATCCATTATAAAAGTTGTTTTAGGCTGCATTGTGTTGTCAAATCACTTCAGGAGGGTTAGGTTGTTGTAGTCACATGCTCACCTTCCTTTGCCTCATCAGAACTGTTCACATTTTATCTTCAAGCTGTATCTCCTTGATTCAGTATTTTTTCCATCCCCCTTGAAAGATGGGTATATAGGATCCATAGGGATCCAAGACTTCCAACTAGACTTCCAGTTCCAAGGCTGAAGCTCCTACCGTGTGCCATAATGCACCATCGTCCTTACAGCCCTTAGATTGAGATTGCCCCATAGGACATAACTAGTAATCCTGAAGTATGACATATTGTGACTAAACAGAACATTGCAACTACAAAGTGCAGTCTGAAAAGATAGCAACCAAAACAAAACTCCAAGAAGGTTCCGTCTGGTTTAGCAAGAGCCATAAAACATTAATAATTTGGATGAGGGGGTGGCAGGTGAGGATGATGGGACAGGAGGAAGAAAACAACATAGATCTAGTGGTATGGGTAAGTACATAACTTTCTTATCTGATGCTGTCTTTTCTGTCCACCTCAACAGATGAAACAGATTCCCCAGCTAAGATGATCCTTGGCACTATGGAAGAATATTCTGGAGAGTAGTGGAACCAGAAGAGGTTGTGGACCTGGATTGCAGGTCAAGCTTGTAATGAGAGACAAATGTATGAACTGTAGTCCATGTCGAACCTGTTTGGTGGACATCCTCTATCAACAGGCTTTACAACAAAAGGAAGAAACTGTTGTCCAAGGGTAAAAAGGAACAAATTCCAAATTGGAAAAACTCCCTCATTAGCCTCAACAAGCAAATTAGATCACTAGTGAAAACCTCCAAAGCCAGTTATGAATCAAAACTAGCCTCCGAAACAAAGGGAAACCACAAAGAACTTATTCAGTTACGTCAGAAACCTCCATGGCAAGGCCCAGGTTTGTTCCGAATTAGTACTTAACAGTATCACTTACACTGATCCTGTTGACTTAGCCAACCTGCTGGCAAGGTAGGCTCAGCACAAACTTCACCACTGTGTCTCCCCCCCAAGGCCCTTTTGACATCCGTGATACTTGTCCTGCACCTCATATCTCCATAGATCAAATGTTAAAGGGTCTATCCAAGGCAAAAAACACAGCTTCCCTGGGACCTGATAGTATCCCAGGCTGTATTCTGCACCATCTCCTGCAAGAACTGTCTTCGCCATTGAGCACTCTGTTCAATCACAGCCCAAGTACAGGCTTAATTCCAGCAGAGTGGAGAATTAGCATTGTCATCCCCTTGCACAAAGGTGGTGCCACTACTGACCCTGGAAACTATCACCCCATTAGCTTGACAAGTCTGATCTGTAAAGTCATGGAGCATATTATTATGGATCTCATAAACAAGGACATAGGCAATATGCAAGCATTTTACCCCACCCAGTTCACCTTCATTAAGGGCAGATCTTGCCTGTTGAACCTGGTTGATGACTTTGAGACTATCACCAAGGCCCTTTATGAAGGAAAGTCAATACATACAGCTTACCTTGACTTGGCCAAAGCCTTTGACACAATCCCCCACTTGGTCATCATCGAGAAGCTAACACAACTTGGCATAAATCCCTATCTTATCAGGTGAGTGGCCAAATGGCTAACCGACAGGACCCTGAAGGTCAAAATAGGCTCCTCCACTTCCGATACCAGACCTGTTACTAGTAGAGTTCCCCAGGGATCTGTCGTGGGACCCCTACTGTTTGGCATCTACTTCTCAGAGGTGCAGGCAAAGACAAAAGGCCTGTGGCTGACCCAAGTTTGCAAACGACTGTAAGATGGGTGCTGTCATTGACTCCCCAAATGATGGTAACATACTGCAAGAGGGTCTCACAGCAACTAATGACTGGTGCCAAAGTCATGGCCTCAAGCTAAATGTATCATCAGACAGTTTGGCAAACCACGGCCCCTACTGTTTTCCACATAAATGGCAACCCCCTAAGCACACAACCTATGTTGAGAGACCTGGGTACTCAGGTTGATAATCTCACATTTGACCATCATATACCAGTAGTGGTCAGAAAAGCCTTTTACTTGGTTCATCTAATAAGTAAAGGGATTGCATCCAGAAAAAAGGAGGTTATTACCTATCTGTACTCCTCCCTCATTAGACCAATAATTGAGTATAATGCATCATTTGGTATGTACCTCTCCAAACATCTGCACCAACTGGAAAGGTTACAGAAATACCTCACAAAGAGAATCCATGGCCTCCAAAATCTGTCCGATGTGGACAGGCTCAAATCTCTGTCACTCTACTCAGTATCGTGCAGATTGCTCAGAGGTGATCTGTCTCTCGCCTACAAGGCAATCTTGGACCCTGCCCTATTAGAGATGTTCCATATCCATAAGTCTAAATCTTCGCTCATTACCCACTCGAAATGCCTGAATCTAATATGCAACATCAGCAAAACCTGCTGGAGAGACAGGTTTGTCTCCCAGAGGCTGCCCCTTCTCTGGAGTAGACTTCCCGTACATGTCAGAGTACCTCGCTGCCTCTCTTCAAGCACAACATTGATGAGTGGATGTGAAAACACAAATTTGTCCCAGGGATTCCAACTGTGTCCCTTATTGACCATGGCAACAGGTGCTGACTGAGGTTTCTTTTTGGGGATAAACTCTTGGCTAGGCTTGTAAGGTCCCCAGGGCCATTAGCCTAGTAACCTCCTATGATCCTATGTGGCTGCTGCACAAATATCAATAGCATGCTAAAGAAGACTGTAGAAGCAGCAAACTGCTCTTGTACAATTGTGCTTTTGGCTTAGAATGCAATTACAGTCCCTTACCTCTGTAATCAAAAGTAATGCAGTCAGCCACCTCAACAGAGTAACCTTAGACACGATGGAACCCAACTTTGTCTTAGAAAATAAAACAAATAGTTGATCACATTTCCTTAAGTCCTTCGTATTGTGAAAATAAAACCATAACTAATAGTGAACAGCCAAAAAATGAACAAGATGTTCACCCTTACTGGAGAAATTTGGGAAAAAATGGTAAATGAATACTCTGGCTCAGAGAAGTTTCTGAAGTCACCTTGGGAATGAAGTCCACCCTTATGAAAAAATAAATATAGAGGTTTACTTTTCAAAACCTGTAATTGTGAAATCCTCTTAGCTAATGTAACATCTATCAGAAGCTATTTTCCAAGACAAACATAAGTCAGCAGAGGCTGCAGGTTCGCATGTTACCTTATTAAGACTCTGTAGCAAAATTTTGATATCCCAAGGCAACACAGGACTCCCCAGTTGGGGGGGGGGGGTCACAAAGGAAAGCTATCACTTACTTAGGAATGCTTTTGAAAGCCTGAGGACAGCCATGGGAGCATACTGTTCTCCACATGGAAGTTGGAAATGGCTGCTAATTGAACTTTACAGTAACTAGCCCCCAAGTGAAAGAGATCCACCAGGAAATTCAAAATCGAAGGTAAAGATGCTAAGAATAGATCTAAACCTTTGGAATTCGCTTGAAAAGTAAACCTCCTCTACTTCTGTAGGTTTTCCGAGAGGAGGGCATCTAGGAAGAAAGCTTAGGATTCCTGGCCATCATTGGGGGTTGGGAAACCAAGCAGTCAGACTAATGTATCCATCCATTGACAAGAACAGAGGAAGACACATCTTGAGTTATGGTAAATATATAACTTTCATTTATGATACACCCCCTTTTTTAATTTGATCCCCAGATGGACTCATGTGTTTCCCTTGAGGTCTTTACCAGTTTGGTTATTCCTCCCTCTCTCTATCTCCTCCTCCTTGTTATTGCTGTGGCAACATATTAAGTTCTTTAGCCAGCATTTATACAAACCCTGTGCCATTTTTGTTGCTTTTCTCTGAACTGTTGCTGTGTTGTTTCTGCCCTCAAAGTCTGCAAAACTGCACACACTACTCCAGATGAGGTATTGTCAATTTCTTTTAAAGGGGGGTCTGTAATGTCTTGCTTTCTTGTGGCAGTGCTTCTTCCTTTGCATCATAGTATTCAACCAGCTTTTGTTCCTGATTTCTTATGTTGCCTACACTTAAGACATCTGATATGACTATCACAAGTTTTTTTTTTCTGCTTTTACTGTTGTTGCAGCTTTTGTTTCAGATGTGTTGTACTTTTTTTTTTTTGCACCATATTTAGCTCCCATGTGTTAGACTACCACTCCTACTTTGCTAGACCCCCTCTTCATCCATTGTACAGTTTCTTCTGTAACAGACTGTTGCATACCTTTGCGGGGATACACTTCCCTTTCAGATGGCCTGCAGTGTTACACATAAATGAGAGTTATATATTTATCATAACTCAAGATTACGTAATGGGCCTATTAAAGACCCTTTCTCTACTATATTGGTATAGATGTCATGGAATCTCTGGATTTATTTCACTATTACTTTCTTTGTCCTACTATTTTTATCAGTGCTTAAATCTTAGAATTCATTCTAAGGCTCTTTTAATTATTTTCTATAACTTTGTATGGTATTATGCCAGTTGTATTAGTAATGATCAAGTACTCCATGTCTGCAGTCTGCTGTCCATTTTATATCTGTTAATGCTGATTGCTCAAATAATTCCATTATTATTTTCTGCTGTTGCTATTTTTTGCTTTTCTTTTGTTTGGTAAAGAAAATAATTATTTTCTTGCAAAAAAGTGTGTGTGTTAATAAAACAATCCTGTTAAATTTTGTATTTCTCTCACTGATATCCAGATATTCCAAAACACTTTCTGCAGTGATAGTATTTTACTACAGCTGAATTGAAGCTAACTGGTTAGCTAGTTTTCAGCCTTTCTTACTTAACTTTTCATTAACAAGAGCTGCAACACGTTTTTTCGGATCAGGAATCTTGTGCGTCTGCAGTGATTTTGTTAAAATATAAGTGGTATCTAAAAATATGATCAGCACTACTAGACTTTTAAATTCTTTTTGGGCATCAGGTAAAGGAGTGGGGGCTTTCCACCACCTTTATCCTAAGCAGTGGACTGTTTAGTTATTTTTGTGCCTTACTTTGTGAATGTGGAGAAATGTTATTTTAACAGTTTCTTTTAGTTGATAAACTCATTTTATGTCTCCTAATACTTACTAAGTATTGTTATTTCTTCACATGTACTGTGAATTTGTTTGAGAACCACAGAAGCTTCTCTCTCTCTCTTACAGTTTAACATAGTTTATTGCAAAGCCTGATTGCTTCCATGATGAAATTATTTGATTATTATGTTTTTTCTTTCAACCTTGCCAGTCTGTTTGCTAGATCTTTTCTGGGATGTTGTCATATTTTGACAAAGTTTGCAGTCAAAGGTAGTATATGATATTTATGAAAGGAAAGTTATTACTGTTGTTCTACAAGGATCAGCGTTGAGACCAAGCCTCAGTAATATCTGTGCAAGATACATTTTTCTGCAGTGATCAATAAGATCATTAGTGGAGTGTGTACACAGAGCTTTGGGAAGCATGAAACAGGACCTTACTAAACTGTTGGAATATGTAGCTGTACGAATGAATTACCACTGCAGGGCTGGCCACCCGGCAGTGTAAACCTTGGCTCGTGATGATTGTCACTGCTCAAGTGACACCCTGGCACCATGTGCAAAATGGGAAAAGAAGTTGAGGATGGATGGTAGATGTAACAAGTTGTGCAGAACTTGCTGTTTTTGTTTGTAAAGTCCAGAAAAGTGTGAAACAGAGAGAAGTTGTACTATGTTTATCTTAGAAAAGGAAACAAAATACTGCATGAAATGTAGTTGCATTTCCAGTAAAGCATGCAAGAAATGTACAAAGAAATATCTAAGGCCCTGTAAAAAAATAGTTATTTTTTTCTGTAAAAATGTTCTCAAGCAGGCTGACATGCATATTTATGGAGCTTATTTCCTTCATAAAGCTGTTAGCTTATTTGGACAGGACTTCCCATAATGTTAAGTGACTGTCAGGAAACAACAGCATCCAAATTCTAAACTGACCAGGAAATAAATAAATAAATAAATAATTGTCATTCTTCTAAGCTTAAAATTTTACTTTTTAATAGCAAATGTTATGATTCGCGTTTTGAAGTGTGCATAGAGGACACTTTGGACTAACAGCTGATGCTTGGGGAGTCATTGTAAGCTTCTTACAACTGCTAAATGCTTTTTATTAACCACAGGTAGATAGAATACAATAAACCTCTAGTTAGTAGTTCAGGATCAAAATAACTATAGTCAGTATTTTTCTGAATGCCATCTGTCTTAATCCTTTGTTTTATATTTGAATGTATAAATATTTATTATTTGTTGTATATTTAATTTTACAAAATGTATTGATTAAAGTTGTTTATTCCAACTAAAAAATTGTATTATTTAGTTTTAAGAATATGTGGTGGTCGGATTCCATTATTATACAAGTGTAATCACTAAAGCTGATATGCAGTTAACTGCTGGCTTCCATCTATTGTAGAGTGACATTATCTACTGAATAAGAATATTACAATTTGACTTCTTTTAAAAGGGCACATCATTTTTATCCCTGGTGTGCTGGGTTGGACTAACTGGTAACATTTTTTTTACCACAAAAACAGGAAAATGAACAGTAACAGTAAAAATGCATTAGTCTTTCTGTGGGCAATACTCTGTGTTGGTGTATGTGCATTTGCAAAATTGCCTTGGCCAGGTTTCAATTACTGTAAGTCAGGTAGCACTAGAAGACACTTGGCTGAGAGCAAGGTGAGTGAAATGCTAGGAAGACAATGACTATATCTGCACTTGCAGTTGTTCAATGCAACACTTATTTGGGTGTGGAAAATGTCTTTTGTAACCTGTGGCATACACTGTTATGTAGTCCTTGCTTATTAATTGTTCAGTGGTATAGATAATGAGACTATAGCGTTTGACTATTACATATTAACTTGTGCTAGAAGTGTGGATTTCAAGGCCATTTCAAGGGATTTGTTAATTGGTAGTATCAGGTGGGATTACAAATCCATCCTAGTGCAGATAGCATTAATTTTAATGCAGAGTACAGTAACTTAAACATAAAAGTGCAAGAAAATGATGCACTTTTGAGGAGGTGTTGTCTGCAACAGTCAAGAAGAGAGACAAAGGGACATTTGAGTATTTATGTATGGTGTTTTTCATATTGAAAACTTTGAAAAAAATGGTGAGAAAAGCTGGCTGACTAGAAGGAAAGAGGTGTTAACTAACAGAAATACAGTAGTGGTTGTTTAATGCAGACAATTGTTGAGAAGTGATTCTGAATAATGTGTGCTTCGTTAGAGTTACCATTTCTGCAGGAAGGCAAGGAAACAGTGTTTAGAATGGATTAACAACCGTCTCTGTAAATCCACCACCCTTCAAACTGTTCTGAGAAGGACTATTGAAAATGATAAAAGATTTGTGTAAAATCATTTTGTGGAATGATGACTGGAACCTTACTTATGAAACTTGAGAAAATAATGGGTAGGGGAGGTATAAGGCTGTAATACATTACAAGAGAATAAGTAAAGTTCAGAATGTCTGTATCCTTCAGAGAGAGCTACACAGAAATGAAGAAAACGTATTTTAGAAGTAACAAGATGATGTGGGGATAAATGGAAACACAATTAGTGCATTTAACAGCAGAGCGAGAATTCTTCAAAAACAATGCAATTAGTACCTTTTTGGAAATGTCCCAAAATTGAAAAGTTCAGTTTAAATGCAAACAGACACATTGTTAGAAACATGACTTTAGTAAAGCACACAGCCAGAAACATTGCCCACAGTTGTTACTGTACCTGTTAACCATCACCCATTTTTTATATGTAATCCTTTAGTTCTAACTTATGCAGAAGCTATACATATACACTTGACCAGTAGACCTTTCATTCTGCAACGTTTGACCAAACTAGATTTGACGAGATGGCTGTTGATAACACAGTATGCTCACTGATCACTGACCTGTCCAGATACCAGCATAAAGCTGTACTGGAGAAGAAAAGAAAGAAGAATGAGTTAAATTCTATATAAATTACATAATCAGCTTTTTCTTTGTCTGAGTCAAGGCAGACTAAGTGAAAATAGATGGTCCTTGTCTGACTTAATTTTGTATGTTTCTGTCTTAAGGCTTGAATAAATAAAATTAGAGAATGACTGCTACATTATTAGTCATTTCATTAGCTGCCTTAAATCATTTAGCTTTATATCTGGGGTACTTTGTATATTTAACTGGAGAAATATAGGGAGGAGGTAAATATAGAGATTTTCAAAATAATTAATGTCAATACATGTATTGCACTGCTTGAATAATTTTGAGAGTGCCTTAGCATTTGGGTGGGAGCTGTCTCACTGCAGCAGAGTTTTTTTTTCCCAAGACAATAGTAGCAGCTGTTTAAATATTACTAGTGTTCATTTTGCAGCCCATCATCATTGTATTAATGATGTCTTATTTTTTAATGTTTCTTTTCAAAAAGGTGAAGCAGAACAGGCGCTGGGTCCGCCTCCCTCTGTTGATGAGGCAGCAAACACACTCATGACTCGCCTGGGATTCCTGCTGGGAGAGAAAGTCTCAGAAGTACAGCCAGGTCTCCAGTATAGCATGGAGGAACAGGAGGAAAACCAGGTATGGTTCCCAAGCTCTTGGTTTAATATTCTGTTTTAATTCTTATTGGTTGACTGAACTTCTTTTTGACTGGAGAAGGCAGGATGGAAAAGAAGGTAGTCAAAAACAGCTATCTTCATTCCAGGAGAAGCATTGTGGCTTTAATTCAAGACATTTCAAGTTGTTGCTAAAGTAGCTAAACTGTGTGTGTATGTAAGATAAAAAATAGTGTCCTGTGGTTCAGAATGCCATAGTTGTTAAATTTAAAGTTTCAGTCCATCTTTCAGTCTAATCATCCACAGGTTAATCATATTGAAAGTAACATGAAAATGCTTTTGTTAGTGAAGTGATGCACTTGAAGTTGTAACACAGAAACTCATGTCAAAGGAACATACTTAATACGTGTACCTTAGAAGAATATTACTGAATTAAAATTGAAAGTAATGCATTTAATGTCACACTACTAAGCCAACCCAGGTTCATAAGTTTATGGTAGGCTAACGACCACCAGGGTCTTTACAAGCCTAGCCGTGCAACTCAACCTAGGTTTGTCCCCACGTTCCTAGGATGCCTATATGGTGGGATATGTTAGTAAAGTGGTAACTAAGGATTATGTTGGGAGCATGTTAGCTGGGGATTAATTTACTTATTGTTGACCTCTTTCCATCAGGGACATGGAGGCCAGATCGGGGGGAGGGATTTGTAATTTCCCATCCAATGATGGATTCCTTTTGAATAGGTTTAGGGATGAACTCTGCTTCACATGGATGGGGAGCTTATTCTGTAGAGTGGGGTCATTTGAGACGCACATCGGCCTCTCCAGCATGTTCTATTTATGTCTTAGGCAAAGTTCAGGTCCCTGGATCTAGTGTTAATGGCGTTTTGTTTTGCAAATGTGCAAGAGAGCCATCAGAGTTGGATCTGAGGATGCCTTATATGCTATGTGTAGATCATCCCTCAGTAACTTGTAGGAGATTGAGTACAGAGAGAGGGCCTTAAGGAGATTTGTGTATAAGGAGATTTGTGTAGGACAGGGTGTTCATACCCTGTATTCTTCTGGTGAGAAACCTTTGAGGTCATTTCAGCTGTTGCAAGTGCTTGGTTAGGGACATGTCAAAGGGGTATTGTACTCAATGTTAGGGCTGATAAGGACTCAGAGTGATTCTGTAACTTCCCAGGACCTGGATGCCATACCCTTGCAGATGAGTTGGGCAACGTAGAATGATTTTCTTACTGTCTTGGCTATGCATTGGTTGAAGGTCACCTGTCAATTTCCAGACATCTACAGACTTACAGGTTCTCAGGAGGATAGTAGTCTAATGGTGCAAGAGCCCTTAGAAGCCTAGCCAGTTTTACCAAGATTTGACCCAATTTTGTATCCTTAGGGGAAAGATGATAAAGGTCAGCAAGTGGAGTTTTGACTGCCTCTGTCCGTAAAGGACATGGGTGCCACCCCTCAACTGAATTTGTGATTTCCCATCGATTAGTCCAGATTGCACTTAAAGATGGTCAGGGAAGGGCTCAACTTCACATGAATAGGAAGCCTTTTCCAGAGGAAGGGCAATCTCTAGGGCACACATCTGTTTCTTCAGCATGTTCTATTCATGTCAGAGATCAGGTTTAGCTTTGTGGTGCTGGTAACCCTCCTGCAGTTAGTTTTGTGAATGTGCAACATTTCCATCAGGACTGGGTCAGAGACAGTCTTATAGGTCAGGCACAGATCACCCTTCAGTAATTGGTAAGAAACTGAATACAGTGATAGGACTTTTAATTGGTCCGTAGATTACATGTTGGTTATATCCTGTATTTCTATGAGAGTTGCTCTTCCTGATTTTTGGCCATGACTTTTTAGTTTTGTTATATGGTTTTTTTTTTTTTTTTTTTTTTTGTTAGATCTGAGCTTACTTATGATAGGTATTTGCAGCCTTAATGCAACCTTTTACATAGATTCATAGATTATTGCTAGACTAGTGACCCAGAAGGGGAGAGGTGCATTTCTTAGCCGAGTTTTCCCGAAATAATACAGATGTCCTGTATCTGAGTAGGACATGAGTGCCAGGCATTTATAAACTACCTCTGTCTGTAAGGAACATGGGTGCCAGGCCTAGTGTAGATTTCCTGTTGCCCATTCACTGGTCTAGATTGTGCTTAAACTGGGTAATAGACATACTTGACATTGCATGGATAGGAAGCCTGTTCTGTAGGAGAGGCAATCTGTGGGACACATACCTGTCTCTCCAGCATATTCTGTTTAAGTCATAGACAAAATTTAGGTCCCTAGAACTTGTATTTCTGGACTTACAAATATGTAGGAGATTTATAAGTGTGGGGTTAGTGGATGCCTTGTAAGGCAGTCATAGACCACCCCTCAGCCATCTATAGGACATTGAGTAGAGGGAAAGGGCTTTAAGGTGCTCTGCATAAGGCAGGTTTGTTACTCCTTATATTCTTTTTGTAAGGACTCTTTGAGGTTACTGTATTTGGTGAATATGCCTGGTCAGGTACATGCCAAAGGGAGTATTGTACTCTGATTGGTCTGATAAGGACGGAGTACAGTGGGATAATGACCTTTCTGACCTAGATGCCATGCCCTTACTTGTAAGTTGCATAACATAAAAGGATTTCCTCACCACTGTGACCATGTTGTTGTCAAAGGTAGGTCTGCTGACTGCATGCGTACCCAGATCCCTGACCACTGGTTTGACTCGCAGGAGAGTGTTATCAACACGGTAATTAGCTGGGATGGTTGACTTTACAAAGGGGACAGTTATGCATTTCTTAGCATTGAATTTAAGACCATGACTTTGGCACCATTTGTTAGTCAGAGATGGACCTTCTTGAAGAATACTAGTGTCTGCGGGGGAGTTGATGATAACCCCTAGATTGCAATTATCTGCAAACTTAGTCAGCCCTAAACTTTCATCAGTTGCTTCCATTTCAGAGAAATAGATGCCAGAAAGGAGCTGGCCCAGTAAGAAGTCCAGGGGGGACTCTGCTAGTGACTGGGCCTCTTGATGGAGGCAGCCTCACCTATTTTGACCTCCTGGGTCCCATCAGTGAGCCAGTTGGCTATCCAGCGAGTGATAAAAGGGTTTATACCTAAGTTAGTGAGCCTATCTATAGTGCCTGAGTGGGGTATTGTACCCAAAGACTTGGCCAGGTTGAGGTAAGCTGTGTGCACAGTCTTACCCTTCATCCAGTACTTTGGTGACCATTTTAAAAAAGTCCTACCAGATTTATTAGGCATGATCTTCCTTTAGCAAATCTGAACTGTGATGAGCCAGTGTTTGCAAGTTACCTATGTCCTCATTTATCATGCCCATGATGATTCTTTCCATGATCTTACATATGAGGCAATTATGGGCCTGTAGTTACCCTGATCAATGGTTGGACCTCCTTTGTGCATGGCAGTGAATGTAGCCATCTTCCATTCCTTGAGCACAAAACTTGACTGAAGACTCCAGTTGAAAATTGATTCAAGTGGACCAGAGAGGTCATGTTTTATGCTATTTATTAAATATCCTGGGATGTTATCAGGGCCAATCGATGCAGTGTATTTAGCCTTGGAAAGTGCATTGATGACATGTTCCCTAGTAATGGTTTGGGGGATTGTGGTATGTAGTATTTCCATCAGACTATCAGGAGGGGAGTGTGGGTAGAAGTTTGAGCCGGATCTGTCAGCCAAAAGGTTGGCAGTGGCCTCTGGTTCAGTGTGGGTGATACCATTTACAATAAGTTCTTTGCAGTTGTTGTGCATTTTCCCTGAGGTTATAGACATAGCTGTAGAACCCTTTGTGGTTGTCCTTTGCATGAGATGCTGTTTTGTCTTCAAATTTAACATATAAAGTATTAATTAACACTCTTAGCTGCCTGTTTAGATTGGTAAGGGGGCTTTTAATATGTATGCCTTTGTGCCTACTATGGTTGGCCAAGATTTTTTCTTTTGTTGTATAACAGATTGATATTATGATTCCACCAAGGTGGCTTGTCTTTTGAATTTGTCTTATTCTTAATATGAATGGGCACAGCTCGCTCTATACAGCTATCAGTATAGGTGTTCAGAGATTTTGTAGATAGCTCAGCATATGCTGTGGTGTTTACTGGGTTTAGAGGGTGCTTGGAATTTAGCCAAGGTGTTTCTAAAGGCTTTTGGTTTTGCTGGATTCCCAGATTTAATTTCAGTTTCAAGTAATACTGCCTTATAGCCATGTCTGACAAGCAAAGACATTACATTGGGTGAAGAACATTACCCCCCCCCCCCCAACGTCCTTGAGTACATGGTCAAAGGTATTTGTACCCCATGTAGAATGGACCAACTGTTCCAGGATGTTGTATTAAAGTTTCGGAATCGCTGGGCTTGTTCATAGGTAGGTACTAGGCTGTTTGGCCCTAGGGCCTATATAAGCCTAGCCAAAAAGGTACCCTGGCTTTCGCCACCCAAGAAAATTATTTTCCTCTGCCCCTGTTGAGCAGAGCCACAGAAGTGATCCCCAGGGTGAATTTCCTATTCTCCATCCAATCCTCAAGATTTTTCTTGAAAAGTGCTAATGAGGAGCTTTGTTTAATATAGTTAAGTAGTTTGTTCCAAAGTATGGGAAGTCTCTGGGACAGGAATCTATCCCTCCAGTATGTTCTGTTTATTGTGGTGACAAGGTTTAGGTCCCTAGAGCGTGTAGCTCGGAGGGATTGGGATTTCTTTAAGTGGAGCATGTCCAACAGCTCTGGGTTTGACATAGCTTTGTATGTTAGGCAGAGATCGCCTCTGAGTAGGCGATATGCAATGGAGTAAAGCTGCAGTTTTTTTAGACTGTCTCCATAGGGCATCTGTTTGAGGCTGGTAATCTTCTTTGTGAGGTATTTCTGCAGCCTTTCCAGTTATTGTAGATGTCTTGTGAGGTACATACCAAAAGGGGAGTTGTACTCTATAATGGGTCTAATGAGTGACGAGTAGAGGGGAACAATGACCTTCTTTTTTCCTGGATGAGAAACCTTTTGTGATGAGGTGTGCCACGTAGAAGGATTTTCTGACTACTGTGGCGATGTGATTATCAAAGGAGAGACTACTGTCCAACTCTTATCATACTTTTGGTGTTAAGTAGACTATCACCTATGTGGTAGTTCATGGGTACAGAGTTTTTACTAAAGGGGATGACAGTGAACTTTTTGGCATTGAGCTTGAGGCCATGGCTTTGACACCAGGCATCTGTTTCAGTGAGGCCCTTTTGTAGGATGTCCACATCGTTAGGAGTTTTGATTATGGCTCCTAGTTTGCAGTCATTGTGCATTAAAAGTGGTGTAGGATTCCTAATTTATAGAGAGGTAGTTCAGATGGGTCTATATTATATAGTCGAAGTTTCAAAACTTCGAACCTCACATGAGTGAACTCATATGAGCGAAGTTCGAAACATCGAATATATAAAAAAATAAAAAAACTTACCTTACCACTCTGAGCAGGGGGCAAGCCCCCATGCACCCCCCACACCCCCCTACTTAAATATGCCAACTCCGAGAAAGCACTTCAGTGCAGAAAGGGAAACTTTCCCATTCTGCGCGTGAAAAGCCTTTGACTTTCACCTTCGACCTTTCCGACGTTTGATCATATGATGTCAACCATCTGTGATTCGAACATCGGAACGGTTGCTCATCTAATATAGACCAGTCCAGATTCCCCCTTGAATATCATATTGGGTTTGAACAGTGAGGGACTCTAGTACATTGAGATAGGTAACATGGTTTTCCTGGGACATGATGGGGAGACCTATAGGTTGCAAGGATATGGTATTTTACCCTGTTCATGATGAGTTGCTCATATATGAGTTCCAGTGGTTCATACTGTTTTTATTAGACTGGATATAAGGTTGTACAGAATTTCTATAAATAATTCTGCATTGGTGGCGCTGTTCTCAGTGTTTGGGGGAGCTGTGAATTTTGACAGACTGTCACTTAATAGGATGTAGTTTGCTTTAAAATAGTTCCTAACTCTTAAAGGTTTAGTTGGGTTTTCCAGGTTGATTTTCATTTTGAGGGAGACAGCTTTGTTGTCCGACCTCACCAATGAGTATGTGACACAGTCTCCCATGTTGATGAGTACTGGGTACAATATGTTTGATCCTCTGCTTAGTGTGTGCACTATCTGGTCCAGGGTGTTTATGCTGATAAAGTCCAGGAAACATTGTGCCTGTGATAGAATGGTGAGTGACGCTATTAGTCCTAGGTAAGAGTTGTGAGGTACAAGGGTCTGGCCTGGACATAAGGAACCTTCTTTATGGAGACTTGGATGTGGATGAACTCTAGGGTGTCATCCTATTTAACCAACCTGGAAAAGCATTTATTGCTAATGTAGATTGAGAAGTCTCATTTTTAGCCCGTCTGTGCTACTGTTTGTGTGTATGTGTGGAAGGCACTGTAGCCTTCCACTGCTGGAGTACTTTCTGTGGCTTTAAACCAGGTCTGAGAAACAGTGCAGATGTCTACATTCTCTAGCGTGAGGAGAGCTTGTCGGGTGTGGAGTTTCTTGTTTAGGCTTTGAGCAGTAACACCTTAGGGTTGCTTAGAGCTTTTTTTTTTTTTTTGCTGTTGGTAGCTTTGTTATTTTGATATTGCCATTAGGCAACTAACTTATCTTCTCTTTGTCCACCCTGGCGAGAGGGGCATTTGTGTGTAATATTTTATTGTAGCAGGTAGTTGGGGGTTGCAGTGATAAGCTGTTGATTGTACCAGGATATTGAATATTATGACACTTTATTACCCTGATTCATAAGAAGATATTTGCTAGTTCTGCCTTCTGAATGGTGAGATGTATCATATGGTTAGTGTTATGGGAGCCACAAGGAAGTGTAATGCATAGATAGGGAAAGAGAACCAGAATTTATAAGCTTCTTCATATGCAGGCTGTTTTGCTAATAAAAATAGAATAAGTATGCCTACCTCCTGTACACACAGAAAAAAAGCAGCTGCAGTACTTTATACGATGTACAGTGATCAAAATCACTGAAATGTTAAAAAGTTCTTCAGCAAATAAACTGCACTCATGTCACTCAACAAAAAGTATCGTTATGACTCTGCCATAATTCATGTTGGTGTGAACGATTCGAGACGTACCTCAGTGGAAAATATGAAGAGAGAAATGATTGAGATCTCTGAATATGTGTCCCAGGTAGGTATGTCCCTAGCCTTGAGCAGTATTTTACCCTCACCTAGAATGGTGAAATAATATAAACAAAAAAATGTTTTACTTTGATAAATGGTTTAGTTTCTGGTATCATTCAAAGGGGCTCCAGTATCTGCCATCTTGGGATGACATGGTTGATAGACCTCCCTGCTTTGCCAGAGATGGTCTGCACCTGGCACCTCTGGGCTTTCAGCTGCTGGCTAAGGTTCTTGCCTCCCCCTTAGTGCCTTTTTTTAGGCAAGGTCTCAAAAACAAAACTTCTGATGTGAAAATATCCAGCATAAACAAAATGAGGTTTATGTTGCTGAACGCTAGGAGTTTAAACTAAAAGCTGCACACTCCAGAAGTTTTCCTTTCCTTGGATGATGTAGACATTTGTGCAGTCACAGAAACCTGGTTCAAGGCTGCAGAAAGTACCATGACCTTGCAAGGCCACAATGCCTTCCACACCTTCAGACCGCAAAATGAAAATGTGAGAACCAAAGGTGGTGGATTGTCTATCTACATTAAAGATAAATATTCCTTCAGACTGGTTAGACAAGATAACTCTATGGACCTACTCCAAGTTCTGATTACTGTGGGTAAGGCCCAAGATGCTGATGGGGCTTATCTGGCTTTACTTGAGACAATTGAAGTGCATCATAACACTCTTGTCATGGGGGATTTTAACTATCTTACCATTAACTGGGAAACCTATACGAGCCCCAACTTACTTGCACAAAAGTTCCTTGACTTTCTTAACTCAAATTCCCTGGAATAATTGTACAAAATCCTACAAGGGGCTCAAATATACTTCACCTGGTTCTCACCAACATTAGAGACCATTGCTCTACCGTAAGTGTAAGACCCTCATTAGTCAAATCTGATCATAAGTCAGTTATTTTTGAAGTAACAGTAACTCCAGAACTTGCCAGAGGTGAAGTTAGATTAAAAATCTTCACCAAAGCCAACTATACCCCCCTAGGGGTTGGCATAAATGATTTCCAAGCCGCAGTCTCACAGATGGTCTTGGAACAAACCACCCTGGTGGACATCTCGCATAAATAAACTGTACAGCAAGCATAAGAAGCTGTTGTATAAGAATACCAAAGGGAGGTCCCAGCATAGGAAAAGTACCCTCCTAAGCCTAAATAAACAAATAAGACAACTTATAATATCTTCTAAGGGCAACTTCAAGAAAAATTTAGCAAACACAGCTAAGAATAACCATAATGTTTTCTTCAGCTACATCCGTTGCCTAAAAGGTAGGACCCAGAAGTGTGCTGAACTAGTGACAAATGATATCTCACACACTGATCCTGCAGAGATTTCTAACCTACAAGTAGACAAGTTTGGTGAAAAATGTCTCCCCTTTATCCACTCCAAACATATCACAAACCAGACCTTTAAAAGTTCCCCCACCGTATATATCTTAAGAGCAGGTCATCAAAGCTCTAAGGCGGAAAATACAACCGCTGTGGGTCCTGATGGCATCCCAGGCTGCATTCTAAACAAACTAAAACAGGAATTAGCAAACCCCTTAGGGACCCTATTTAACCACACCCTGAATACTGGATTTGTCCCAGATGAATGGAAAACCGCAACTGTTATCCCCCTCCACAAAGGCGGCTTAGCAACAGATCTGGGGAGTTATAAACCCATAATCCTGACTAGCCTTATCTGCAAGGCCATGGAATGTATATCATTATGGACCTCATAAATAAAGATATAGATAACCTCCAAACTCTTGATCCAACCCAGTTCAGCTTTGTAAAGGGTCAGTTATGCCTGTTAAACCTCGTAGACTTCTTCGAAAATGTGACCAGGGCCATAGATGAGGACATATCTGTGCACACAGCATACCTGGACTTGGAAAAGGCCTTTGACGCAATTCCCCATTCAGGCATTATTGACAACTCACCCTAAATGTCAACCCCTTTGTTGTCAGGTAGGTCGGAAATTGTCTCACTAACCTTACACATGCTATCAAAGTGGGCCACACCAACTTGGCTAGTAGACCTGTCACCAGTGGGGTTCCACCAAGAGTCAGTACTGGGCCCCCTTTTGTTTGGTATGTACTTCTCAGAAATTCAGGCCAAAACCAAGGGGCTGTGGCTGACCAAGTTTAATGACGACTGCAAACTTGGCACAGTTATTGACTCTGCAGATGATGTCAGTGTACTCCAAGAGGGGCTTACACAGACCAATGACTGGTGCCAAAGCCATGGACTCAACTAAATGCAAAAAAATGCATCATCATCTCCTTCGGTAAAAGCAGTCTCCCTACTAACTATCAAATAAAGAACAATACCTTAAGTACGAACACTGTAGTGAAGGATTTGGGCACACAGACTGTGACCTAAACTTTGACCACTATATGTCCACAGTAGTAAGAGACATTCTGCGTCACACACTTGATTAGCAAAGGAATACCCACAAGAGCAAAAGAGATTATGACCCCCCCCCCCCCCCCCCAGTACTCATCCCTTATCAGGCCCATAATTGAGTACAACGCTCCCTTTGGTATGTACCATACCAGGCGCCTGAAGCAGCTGGAGAGACCCCACAGATTTTTAACTAAGAAGATCCAGGGTCTTCAGCACATGCCTTACACAGCTAGACTGATACTGAGTAAGCCTATAGGCTGCTTAAGGGAGACTTGTGGCTGGCTTACAGAGCAGTCTCTGACCCCAATCTGATGAAGTTGCTGCACATCCGTAAGTCATATGGGACTAGAATTACCCACTCCAGCAACCTAAACCTGGCCTTCGATTTAAATAGGACATGCTGGAGAAACAAATTCATTTTGCAGAGGTTGCCATGTCTCTGGAATAGGCTACCAGTTCATGTTAAGCAGAGCACCACTATGACTGTGTTCAGAAAGAGCCTGGATGAATGGATGGGAAACTGTAAATTCTTGCCAGGAATAGCTCTCACATCCCTCTTGGACATGGGCAGTCATTACTAATAATCTTAGGCATTGACTAGACTTTTTCTCTTTAAGTATAATGGGGTATAATAGGCTAGGCTTAAAACAACCCTTGGGTCAAAAGCCTAGGAACCTCCTATGAACCTAAGAAGAAAGTCTCTCTTTTTTTCATTAATGTAGCTCATGTCAGAATCTCCTTTTCAGCCTGTCTTGTTTTGGGGTCAGGGTATGTAGTTTGCAGAAATCCTGTTTATTTCAAATAGACTTACAGGGTGGATGTTCTTCACTCAGACAGTATGTTTGTAGGCAGTTAGTAACTCGGTTCTAGTTTTCCTTTAATATGTTTACTTTTAGTGCAGTACATTATTAACTGTTTTTAAGATTGGAATTCTGCATGTGAAAGGGTGTCATGCATAAGTGTTAAAAATGTAATTATGAAATGGAGATGAGACTTTGTCTCACCTTTGTTCTGTCTGCTTCTTCATGTAAGATGCAAACGTTTTGTACTTACCATAACATTAGATCTTTATGATCCATGTCCATCCACTTCAGCAATCCCACTCACCTTTTCTTCTTTTAGTATTCCTACCTCTGAGTAGATTTAGAGGATTGATAGCAAGTTTTTGCTTTGGGAGTAAGCCTTATGAAAATTCAGGGCAAATTCGATGTGGAGAAGGGGATGCATGGTACATTATGGGAACTAGAGGAGGATATTTGGAGCCTGCCAAAGTTTAAAGATGCAGGGCAACTGCTGCCTGCAACTGGCCACTCCTGAGTATCAAGTGGGCAGACAGATCACAAAGAAGTAATATATGTAAGTATGTAACCCTTTTTTGCAATCTGTTAACCTACAAAAAGCTAAAACAGACAATTTTGATCCTTACTATATTTTGGGTTGAAGTTTTAACTACTACTTTAAGTTGTATCAGTCTTAGATATTTTAATTTTTTAAGTTTTAACAGACATTTTTCTGCAAGAGTCAGTGTAATAGTGACAGATCAGGACTTTTTTCCAGTTAGAGTTTTGTTATTTTTTTTTACACAACTCTCGAAAGCAATATTCCTTGAATGAGGATTTTTATCATTCTTTCATCCATGAAGGTGTTTGCCTACAGCTTGAGAAAACCTGCTTATTTTATTGCTAGCTACCAACTACCTAGACTACCTACAACTTACCACAGCTCACAAGCTTATTTTCAAAACAGCTAAATATCCAGCACTAGCAAACATCTTACCATTATACACCCCACACAGAACTCTAAGATCTGCCCACCAAAATCTAATCTCTGTATACAAACCAAAACCGTCCCACTGGTCAGCTACTCCTATCCTTTTCCTTAGCCAAAAAATGGAATTCTCTCCCTCCATCTCTAAGAATCTCTGAAAACTCTGAACTCTTCAAAACCCAGCTCCATTCCTACCTCTCCTATAAATGGAAGTGCAGTTGCACTCTACCTACCTAACTTGCTCAATGCATGATTACATTCATTACACACAAGGTTTCATTCTTCCTTACCCACCAGGGATTTAACCCTATATTAACATTACTTTTATAACATTCTCAGACATTTCTAACCTTTGTACAAAATTAACTCTGTGCTACTGTTCTCAACCTGTAAACATGTAAATATATATTATATATTTTTGTCTATGTTGCAGTTCATCTTTCCTTAGTTTGCTATTTAATAGCTGCAAGTTGTTTTACTGGTACCTTTGCAACTGTGTATTGTATTTTGTAGCTTGTTCTTTGTACTATGGAGCTTTTCTCCCCGGCCTCCACTGAAAGTGGTCTCTTTCAGCCCAGTGGACCTCCCCGGTCATCAAACTGGAAATAAATAAATAAATATTGGAAAGAATTTTGGCTACTCTGTTAGGGTGGGGATATTCGGGTCCATGCACTGACTTTACCTTATAAACTTTAAGAACCTTTGGGATGAAACCATTTCCTTTTTACTTCCCATTAAAGCATTCTCAGGTGTATGGCAGTGCTCAAAAATTTGCTGCCTTTGGTAACTATTTAACTTGTGGTTGTATACAAATACTACTACCACTACTGTCTGTGATACAAAGGATCCTGCGATGGTTCTTCTGTAACTGCTTGGGAATCTACCAACATTTTACAATTTACTGTTCAAGTGACCATGTCCTAAGAAGGCAGTATAGTTGTGTAAGGTACTTACAGCATCAGATCTTTTAGGAGAATTCACTGTAACAGTAAAACTGTAAACTAATTGTAGACTATAATGTCTGTCCATTACTTTGATCAACTTTGTGTACAGTGCATACAGCATTCAAACTATGGCAACTCAAATTTTCCAATTTAAATATATATTTTTTTTAATCTGGCCTAGGAATAAACACCACTGCACATCTCTCCAAAAAATCTAATTGACTGCCAGCCCCAACATGTGCCCTATTTCTTCTTTTTACTCTGACATGTAAATGTTAAAACTGCTACTGTCCCTTCAGTTGTGAAAAAAATAATCTCCACTTATTACCTTGGCACAGAGTGTCACAGCGTTGCCTATTTACAAGAACACAATTGAGCATACTCTGGATAAGTAAACCGTTAATAAAGTAGCACCTGTCAAATGTCCCCAACTTGCCTAAATTTTTAAGACTACCTGATGGAAACTGTGATGGGTCCCTACTCCGGGCCAGCAATCAAGGAGACTCTATCCTCACCACTGACTCTGGTGAGGGACAGTCACTAAGAGCAAAGATGGATTCACATAGTACTTTCAGCTGCAGCTCCCTGCATCAAGCAGAGTTTCCCTTAAGAGCACAAAGGGAGCAGCACGCTCCAGACCTGAGGCTGGACTCCCCCACCCCCACCCCCACCCCAGGACCACACAAACCCCACACTGACCAAATTTGGAGCTCTTTGTCCCTGTTCCCAGTAGTTGACACACATATTTGGATATTTCAGTTTGACACACACACACACACACACACACACACACACACACACACACACACACACACACACACATCTGGGAAAAGCTGGCACAGATTTACTAGCTGTGCTCCTTTCTGCCCAGAGTCTGAGGTAATCCTCACTGCCGACAGCCAGCTACCCTAAGGCTCTTACAAAGGGTACCCAGTTATACTGAGTAAAATTAATACTAATACAAATGGTAGGGTGTGACCAAAGTATTAAGGCTTTCAGCAGCCGCCACAGTGTCACTAAAGCAAACATACGAACTCTCAAGATGTTAAAAGTGTTCTCTAAAGGACCCGCCACAATGGAAGGTAGTAAAATATTTAATAATAAATAATAAAACAGAAAACAGGAGAATACTGAATACAATAAACAGAGTTTCAACCACAGAGATATAAAAATAATATAGTTGGATAGTTTCTCAGAGATGCAGAAAACAATACTAAACTATTCTCACTAAATGTCCCTTACCGACTAAAGAATTACGGTTCCCTAACTACTTACTAAAGCGAGGCAAGCTGATGTGTGCCGCGTGTCTTACCACATAAATAACCAGATGATGTCTTTGTCTGTGTCAATGTGTGAGATATATATCCTATCAGAAATCTTTCCTGTCAGATTCCAAAGTGCTGCTGTGAGGGTTCCAAAGAAACCAGATGCTGGCTAGAGGATCATATCAACTCTGATCACCTGACTCTGTAACAACACACACATACACAGCTTTGCTAAGATCTGTGGGAGCATCTGAAAGCTAAAACAGAATTTAAAACTTTCCACCCTTCCAAGGTTCTCTGATAACATACACATGTAATCAGTTACAACAGTGCAACCTAATATACATGCAAACATTTTTTTCTCTGCAGCAGGACCTACTGTTGACAAGTAACTTTACAAATATATTTTTAACTCAAGTGTATGTACAAATCAGTGTGATAGTCAAACAACATAAACTTCTTTACAAAACTCCAGCTAGCTATGGTGACATATGTACATATGTACTGCCCTACTCTCCCTGGCACAGATGGCACTACCTCAGAACATCACAGAAAATTACCACTGCACCTACTTTATAGACAAAGGTGCTATGGTCTTAACTAACAGTCATCATTAATAGACTTTTACTTTTTTTTAATTTAAATGCAAACATTGAGTCAATTTGCCAGTAATAGGACGCAGTAAACTTGTAAATAACTACTTTTAAATATCTACATTATGTTAACTATTCTTTTAATGAATTTAAATGTTAGAATTACAAATACAATATACTTCTCTCCAGTACCTTTTATTTCTTTTGTACTATCCACATTATACTAGCTCTGGGTTAAGAAAAGTTGAGCAAAAATGTGTTTAGAAGCCTTGTGTTCAACTTTTAACTTGTATCCAGCCAATAAGTGCCACAGTAGCAAATTGTAACAAGGAATTATTTGGAAAATCGGAATTTTTCCTCAAGTAGATAGCAAATGTTGGAGGTGTGATGGGGAAGAAAGAGGTAATTGGTAACATATTTTCTGGGAGTGAGGTGAGCTAGCAGCCTTTAAGGATTCCCTGCGGGGTGCACTGTCGGAGATGCTGGGTGGGCAGATTGTTGTGACGGGGGGAGATGATCTTTCTTTATGATTCAGAATCGGAATTGCCTAGACATGGTAGGCCTTGCTGTCTCTAATTATGCTGGGTGCCAAGAAAGCAATTACTAGAAAATGGAAATCAAAATCTTAAGTCAACAATATTAGAAGTAGTGAATATAGTAAAAGAGATAAAACAACTGGAATTGAGATTTTTCAAAAAAGGTAGGAGCAAACTACATAGGAAAAAATTGGAATTGTGGGAACAATACATACAGGGGAGGAATGAGGTTTAAAAGAAGGCAGGGCTTAAATGAGCTCTGCAATGTTTGACTGAAAACGAATGAGTAGATAACTGATGTATAATGTTTGCAATTAGGAGTGTGCCAGTGTGGTTTGTGATGTAAAATGCTTGCAGCTAGGATTGTGTCAGTGTGGTTTGTTTTCATTTATATAAATGAATGATTGCTTGTGTCATAAGTGATGGTTTAATAAAGATGTTTCTTGTTTAAAAGAAAGGGGGAAGGATTTGAATAATTTATGTAATGTTGCTTAGGTTATATGATATATAGCAGTATATGTGAAGCATAATGTTTGTTAATTTTAACTTGTTAATACAGTTTGATTATATTTATATAAATGTAAGTGTGCTGATGTCACAAGTGATATTTAGTAAATATGTTAAAAAAAAATTATTTTGAAAATATTGTGGCATGACATTATTTTTTGCTTTTTGCCTGTATTTGTCTTTGTGCACACTTTCTGGCTATGCAGGGTCCATACACTAGCTCACCTACCCAGTTAACAAATATGCATAATGTAGCAAACACATGACCAACTGAAATTTTCTGTTTCTAGACTAAACATTTCCTTAAGAAATTTTTTTCAACCAAAAAATGTTTCAGGGCTCGCTTTGTTTTGTGTAACACAGCCCAGTGTAAGGTTTCACATGAAAAACAAATATACTAATTGTTATTGTTACCACTGTACTACAAGAAAAGAGACATGGAAGAGCTCTCGGATCATGTGGCCCAGGCAGGTATGACCCTAGATCTGAATAGCATCCTGCCTTCTCCCAGAATGATACCACAGTATAAGGACAAAATAATTGACTTCAACAATTGGCTAAGCTTCTGGTGTCATTCAAAGGGGATCCAGTATCTGTCTGCCTGGGACAACATGAACGACAAACCACAATGTTTTTCCAGAGATGGTATGCACCTGTTGCCCCTGGGATTCAGGTTACTGGCTAAAGCTCTTGCCACCCCTATAGTGCCTTTTATAGGCAAGGTTCAAAGGACAAAACCACCGCCGTAACAGACACAAGCATGCAAAATCTGAAGGTGATGCTACTCAGTGCTAGAAGTCTAAACCTCAAAATGCACTCTCTCAAGGCACTCCTAAAAATGGAGAACATCGATATCTGTGCAGTAACTGAGACCTGGTTCAAGGCTCCAGAGAGCACCCCTGCAATACCAGGCTGCAACTCTGACCACACTTTTTGGCCACCAAACCAAGACCAAAACACTAAAGGTGGAGGAGTGTCCATATTCACCAAGGATATTCACACCTCCAGGCTAGTTGCCCAACACAATGCATCTGAACTTCTCCAGGTGCAACTAACACCAAGTAAAACTGCAATCCAAATTGTAGCTTGCTACAGATCCCCCACCATGCCCCAAGATTCTCTCACTACACCTTTCTTAACATACTGGAAAATATTAAGATATAACCAAATGCCCTGTTACTGGGTGATTTCAACTATCTTGCCATTAACTGGGAAAACTACTCTGGGGTACCAACACCTTTTCCCAACGGTTCTTGAAATTCATAAATTCCAACGCGCTGGATCAACTAATCCATTGTCCCACCAGGGGCTCCAATATCCTAGACCTGGTCATTACCAACATGGAGATAGATACTCCACACCAGTGGTCACCCCCTCATTGGTCAGGTCTGACCATAAGCTAATCACCCTTGACATCCACATCCCACCCCTCACCCCCTGTAAGGAAACCTCCGGAAAAAGCTTCTCCAAAGCCAACTTCATGCTACTCAAGTCAGAAGTGACAAACTTCATGACACCCATGCAGACGGGAGCTGAAAGTTCGACTGCTGAATCCTACACTAAGGCACTGCACGAGCACATCCACTCGTGCATGAATTGTGCCATCCCAAATAGAACCAAAAGGCTCTCCTCCAAAAAAAGGAAGCCAATCTGGTGGTCCCCATGCCATAAACAAACTATATAACAGAAGGAAGAAACTGTTGCAGAAAAGAGGAAAATCCCAGGATGCAAAAAACTCCCTTACCAGCCTCAGTAAGAAGCTGAAATCCCTCATAAAAACCTCCAAAGCTAGTTACGAAAATAAAATTGCCAAAGATTCCAAAGACAACTACAAGGCATTCTATAGTTATGTCAAGAATCTAAATGGCAATGCTCAGATCTGCTCTGAGCTGCAACAGAATGGCATTAAATATACTGATCCTAAGGATATTGCCAATATCCTGGCAGATCGATTTAGTGCCAACTTCACCCCCAAAGGGCCCATCTCAATACCAAAAGATTGTCAAAATCCGGTAATCAGGGTCACACAGGTAGAAACCGCACTCTCCAAAGCTAAGAATACAGCATCCATAGGACCAGATGACATCCTAGGCTGTGTACTACATGAACTGCACTAGCCTCACCTCAGGCTTCATGCCCACTGAGTGGTGCACAGCTACAGTTATCCCACTCCACAAGGGGGGAATCCACCTTGGATCCTGGGAACTACCGTCTCATCAGTCTGACTAGCCTGATTTGCAAAGGCATGGAAAGCATTATCATGGAACTTATAAACAAAGACATTGTCATCCTTCAAACACTGGACCCCACCCAGATGTTCTTCATGTTTCACTGTTGCAGTCATTACATTTGGGTAATCTGCTGGCAGGTTGCCCTCAGTCGGCCTGATTAACAAAGTCTTGGGTCCTGCATTGGTTGCTGTTCCTTCTTCCATGACGTCAGGTAGTCAGGGGTATAAAACATGCAGCCGACGCCATTACATCAGTTTTTCTTGCCCCAGATGTCAGGTGCCCCCCAAATGGGGAGCAAATAAAATTAAAAACACAAAAAAATACACCTCCAACTCAAAAGCAAATACACCAAAAGGGCTTTTAAGCATAGTAAAAGAAAGTAGAGGTATAGCCAGAGAAAAATAGGGGGCTGGAGGGAGGGTAACCAGGACTGCAACAGTGAATACACTCAAACATTTACATTTATGGTAAGTGTACACAACTGTACTATGTATTTCGTGTTTCACTGTTGCAGTCATTACATTTGGGTAGATTCCCAAAACTATGGTTGGGTGGAGGGAATTATACAGCATTAGGACCAGCTATAAGGCCTTGCAGGACAGCAGTGGCAAAGCCAGCTCTGGATTTAGACAAAATCTTGTCTCCTTAACCTGACTGACTTCTTCGAATCAGTCTCCAGAGCTGTGGACGAGGGTAAGGCAGTCCACACAGCCTATCTGGACCTCGCCAAGGCCTTCGACACCATCCCCCACTCTGGAGTCATAGATAAACTTACTAAGCTGGGCATAAATCCCTACGTCACTCGATGGGTTGCCAGCTTACTGACAGAACCCAGATTGCAAAAGTAGCCGACTCCAAATCCAGCTCCAGACAAGTGACAAGTGGAGAACCTCAGGATTCAGTCCTGAGACTGCTCATTTTTGGCATCTACTTCTCTGAAGTACAGGCCAACACTAAGGGACTCTGGCTAACAACGTTCGCAGATGACTGCAAACTGGGAGCCATTATTGGATCCCCAAATAATGTGGATATTCTACAAAAAGGCCTTACAGAAACAGATGCTAGGTGCCAGAGCCATGGGCTCAAGCTTAATGGCTAGAAATATATAGTTATCCCCTTTGGGAAAAACCATGTACCCATTAATTATCACATAGGTGGCAGTACACCAAACACCGAAAGTGTGATGAGAGACTTAGGGACACAGGTGGACAGTGGTCTCACCTTCGACAACCACATCGCCACAACAGTCAGGAAATCCTTCTACGTGGCACACCTCATCACTAAGGGTTTTTCATCCAGAAAAAAGGAGGTCATTGTCCCACTGTACTCATCCCCTCATTAGACCCATTATAGAGTACAACGCCCCGTTTGGTATGTACCTCACAAGACATCTGCAACAACTGGAAAGGCCGCAGAAATACCTCACTAAAAAAATCACAGGCCTAAAGCAGATGCTCTATGCTGACCATCTAAAAAAACTCCAGCTGTACTCTATGGCATATTGTCTACTCAGAGGCAATCTCTGCTTAACATACAAGGCCATGTCAAACACTGAGCTGCTGGACATGCTCCACTTAAAGAAATCCCAATCCCTCAGAGCCACACACTCCAGGGATCTAAACCTTGTCATCACAATGAACAAAACATGCTGGAGGGATAGGTCCCTGACTCAGAGACTCCCCATACTCTGGAATTGACTGCCCATACATGTCAAGCAGAGCGCCTCCTTGGCCCTCTTCAAAAGGAACCTTGACGATTGGGTGGGAAATTCACCCCGGGGATCACGTCAGTCGCCCTGCTAGACAGGGGTCCAGGGAAGTAAATATTGTGGGAAGAATTATCCAGGGAATTGTTATGGCTAGGCATGTATAGGCCCTAGGGCCGATAGCCTAGTACCAACCTATGGACTAAGGGATATCTATCCTTCCTGATTTAAAGTGATAGATTTTCATAACTGTATTTAGTGCAAACTAAAGTTGTCACTTGTGCCATCTCAAACCATTAGCAGATACACGTCAGACTTGTGCATGGGGTTGTCATTTTCTTAGTGCAAGGCAGATACCAGGTCCAGTAAAATCTTATTGTATAAATGTAAGAGGGATATTAGCGATCTGATTAGCATTGAACATTTATGTAAAGTCCTTGCAATAAGACCTTATGCTGTTTGCTAAAGAGCTTTAATGACACTATATTGGTACCAAAACAATTGAGAAATAGTAAATTCCATTCAAATATGCAATCTGGGACAGAAGTTTAACTAATTTCATAAGCAGGAAGTTGGTTTTTGGTCTCCCAAGTGAGACTAAAACCGGGAAAATCTCCTCCTCCTTACAGAGAGAGAGAGATAATATCTCTCCCCAAACCACTGTACAGATTTTTAGAGTTTTGCTTCAGGGAAATGCAGCAAGAGGAGAGGCATTTGAAATCTTCTCATTTAGATGGGATCAAGGCTTATTGTGTGCATTACCTACACACACACACGCCTATATCTCTTCATGACTCGACATAGAAGGAAGTCCTAGGAAATCTGTTGCCTCAGACTGAGAAAGGAAGAACAGGGATCCTATAGTTCTTGCTTCTGCCTTTAACTTCCCAGACTCTGTGCAGACTACTCAGTTTGCAATTTAAGCACTGTGTTCCATCCCTAATTAATTTCACTGAATTTGACAGTTTGTAAAACTTCCTGACTGATGATGCTGAAAGCATATTTGAGATGATCTGATGAGGCTTCGAAGCTAGAAGACCATCTGCTGGATAAGCTTGTGGCTAGAAATGGATAGGCACCTATTAAAATGGGATGTTAAATAGAGGCTGCTGAAGCTTTTAACAAAGTGATATTCCTGTTAAGTTCTGATCGTATGTTGCTTATGCCAGATGTACAGCTCCCTTTTACAGTTTATACTGACATTTAAGAAGTTGGTTTGGAGCAGTATTTATCCCAGAAGTTTGGGGGTGAGTGACAACCAATATGCTTTTTAAACATTAAACACTACGAGGCAGAACACCCGTAATCTGCCTTCAAGAGAGAGTGCCTGGCAAAAAAAGTAGTAAACACACATTGATATTTACAGGGTAGATATTTTTTCCTTGCAACAGATCATGCACTGTTACTATTATGGATACATAAAAAAGATAACAATTCTAAGCTATGTAAATGGGCTCTTTCCATGCAGTCTTTTGATTCCTGAGATTTCACATAGGCCTGATATTGCACACAGATGATGTGCCTAAATTATCCAAGTACCACAACCCCTCAATTTAAGTTCAAACCCAAGGTTTTGAGCTGAGACGGGTTGTGTAGCATTATGGGGTATTGAATGCTGTCTGTAAATGTTACAAGTATTGTAGAAAAATGCTATATTTTCAAATATTTTGCTTTTACAGTGTTAACACCAGTCTGTGATGTGAATATAACTAAACAGTACAGGTTTTGTATGGGCATTTGGCTAATGATGTGCATTAGATAGAGGAGAAAGTCATTCTTATTGGGTTAATGGGCCAGTATGAGACCAATTGTGTATTTTTGCTTGTATAAAAGGAGGGCTTTTCTAGAATTTGTTTTGAGACTTGAGGGGAAAATCTATTTATCCTGTGTACATGATTCATTAGAAATTTAAGAGTCTCATGTCTCATTTGGTGGTGGGCTGTTATCCATGGAGTATGAGACCCAGGAAAAAAGGCTATCTCCAGCTGCGTAGAGTGAGAAACCTAGATGCATGTGTAGTAATGGGCCAGCAGTGGGGTGCCCTGAGTGAAAACAAGCTAATATGGAGCTTGAAACAAATTAGAAGTTGGCTTTATATATTGATGTTTGTTGAACAGTGGAGAAATCTATGTGAACCGTTTTTCTGTTGGTGAGACTATATTTTGTACCAGCATATGTTGTACTGCATTTTGAGTTACTTCTGTGTCAGTTGTTATCAAAATACCTTAGCATGTTTTGTGTGATGGAATGAAGTCATGCCGTGTCTTGGAAGTGAGTTTGTACTTATTCAAGTATTGCAAAATTTGTGAGTGTGCACATTTTATAGTACTTTTGGTAAAGGAAACAGTAAGGCAGTAAGTTTTCAGCTGTTTATAGCCTGTGACATGCTAGCTACCTTTCTGCAAAGGTGCATACAGTCTGTGCTTTTTAATTTAACTGGAAGCCACCAGTAGGGATCTATGCTGTGCCTCACCAAATCTGTAACAAAAAATCCATAAAAAACAGGCTGCAAGATGCTTTTCAGGAAGCAGACAATAAACAGACTTTCATTCAACAAGAACAGAGCTTTATTCCATACAGTAGGCATTTTGTCTCATCGAAAAAAAAAAAAGTTCTCTCGGCAGCTATAGCACTTGTCTCATGTATACTGACAAACACTTACTCCTGAAACCACTTACACACACAATGCAAAAAAAAAAAAAAAAAAACAACCACAACACATAAGAGACACATACCAGTGTCTCAGTAAGTAAGCCATTAAGGCTTAACACCACAAAACATAAGCTATTGGTCATAAGTGACTCCAGCACTCAATACCCATCCTCCCTGGTAAGATCGGACCATAAATCAGTCTCATTCAGTGTAATTATTAGACCGGATACCCCATCAAGCACAAAAATGCTTAAGAATTTTTCAAAGACAAATTACCTCCTACTTATAGTGATGGTGTAAGAAGTTTCAAAGCCCCCTCAAACGCAGATAACACAGACTCCTATGCAGAGGTGTACACCAACGCTCTGAGTAACCACTTGGGCAGTTGTATAGAAATGGCTGTACCTGTCCAGATTAAAACAAGGCCTTGGTAAAAAAAAAGCCACCCCGGTAGACCCCTGGTATAAACAAGGGTATATAACAAAAGACAGAAACTAATGTCCAAGAACAAGAGGGGACTGTTTCAGCAGAGGAAGAAATCCTTTTGTAGCTTAAGCAAACAAATTAGAGATCTTGTCAAGTCCTTCAATGCTAATTACAAAACCAAAATAACCTCCCTAGCTAAAGATAATCACAATGCATTCTTTAACTATGTCTGAAATCTTAAAAGGAATACCCAGCTGTGTGCTGAACTGGTTGTA
Organism: Protopterus annectens; assembly: GCF_019279795.1. Lineage (NCBI taxonomy): Eukaryota > Metazoa > Chordata > Ceratodontiformes > Protopteridae > Protopterus > Protopterus annectens. The sequence goes on along the minus strand of NC_056747.1, from coordinate 1,205,057,996 downwards.
GGTGACACCACCCATAATCAACTTGAGGTAATAGCTAACCTGGTAGCTGACAGATTTGGAGCAAACTTCACCCCCTGTCCCCTCCAGTCATTCCCTAAAGTCTAGCTGCCACCATTCTTGAGCCTATTATCTCAAGAGAGCAGGTCATCTTGGCGCTCTCCAAGGCCACAAACATGGCGTCAAGTGGGACCAGACAACATCCCAAGTTGCCTTTTAAACAACTTAAAACATGACTTAACAGACGCATTTAGATCCTTGTTTAACCATAGCTTGCGAACTGGCTGTGTTCCAGCAGAATGGAGGATAGCAACAGTAATCAACTGACGCTGGTTGTAAGGTTGTGGTAAACCGTTGTTCCCTACACTGGTCTTATTTGACTGTGCGTGTTACTTTTTTGTGTCATATTTGCTTTTTTGTGTAATGTGTAATAAAACTGCAGTGCTATCTTAGCAGCTGGTTTTGTTTCCATCACATGTCCTCCTTTTCCTCAGAATTCCTTCCGGAGTCCTGTAAGGTATAAGAATGGGACATACTCACTGAGTGTGTATCAGACACTTATCCAAGGGTGACATTATGATTGGCTGCAGTGACACTGTTTGATTTTTCTGTTTAGTTAATTGAGGCATTTATTTATACATAATCAGTACTAGCTAATTGTTGAAACTGCTTCTATTGAAGAGGGAGATACAGTGGAAAATGTGTTATTTGAAGTACATAAAATAAATCTGTAAGTAACATAGTAGATGATATTGAGTCACAAGTTAACAATTTACCTTCCATAAAAGTATGGTAATTACCAAACATATTTAAATAAGCACTGCCTGTGATCTTTTTTTTTTACTTTCATGATGAGCATCAATGCTTTATATTATGTTTGCATCTGCAGTGCAGGGTTGATCACTGATACATTGGTATGTACTGCCATATTTTATTTCTGAAGAATGAGCATGTCTTATTGCACTTAACATTTCTTTTTTTTGTGGAATGAGCATATCTTATTGCACTTAACATTTCTTTATCTTTTCACAGCTTCTGTGTTTTGGTGTTAAGCAAAAACAAAAATGCTTTTACATTATTTTTGTTTGGTATCATTTTTCATTTATGTAAACATTTACTGTCCTTTGGTTTCATAGCTGAACAGGTAGCTCAGTAGCTTTGGTGTTATCAGAAAGCTGTCCTAGGTGCTTTGATTGATTTTCCAGTACTGACACTGAAATACAGTAGAAGGGAGTGATGCTGTCCTGAGTGTGCCTTTCTTCAGGCGAGATATTAGTTGAGGCCCCATCTGCCTCAGTTGGATATTAGGCATTAGCTCAGGTGATGTAAAAGGGTAAGTGGCACTTATTAAAAGAATTAGGGCAAGTTCCCTATTACTGACCAAATTTCACATAGTTCATATGAATACTACCTTGCGCCTCCCCTGAAAATGGACACTGGAATGTCCATTTATCTGACTTATCTGGTCCATAAAAGCATAAATAAAATATTAAGGCTCATTTTAGCATGCTTTACTTGGCTTTATAAAATAGATTCCAAAGCTAAAGTGTTTTGTGAAGCATTAGAGATAACAAAGTCACAGTAGTTTGGAAGATAATGATTTTGTGAGAGTGCTGTGCCCTTGTGTTTGTTTTTTTCTCTCCTAGAAGTCAGTAGTAATCAATTTTCAGCCTTATTTCTTACTGCCTTAACAACTTTCAGTTGGAGGTGGTAATGCATTGTAACTTCCATACTTGTTCTGTGTTGAGCAGAAGTTTGAGTTCACCCTCAGTGCATCTGTGAAGCAAGTCATGTAACACTTCCCCTGAAGATGTGGTCATTGTCTTCAGGATTGTTGGAAACTATGTTGAAGGTTGCTGTAATAAACTTTGTTATAAAATTGCAGATTTTAAGAGCTAAATAATGTATATATCACTTAGGATGCTAAGTCCAGATGACAAATTAAATATAGATTTTATTTGTAGTCCATCCATTGTGTATTCTTAGAACTTACAATGTTGTCAGCCCAGTAGTAGAATATAGTCATAAAAGTGTATTTTTACACTGTTACAGAGTTCAGCAGTAACGCAGAGGATTAGTCCCTGCTCCACTCTGACCAGCAGCACTGCTTCACCGCCTGCCAGTAGTCCCTGTTCCACCCTTCCACAAGTGAGTACCGGTGCCACAGCCAAAGATTGCAGCTATGGGACTGTCACTAGCCCAACATCCACGCTTGAAAGCAGGGATAGTGGCATCATAGGTGAGTCATCTTCAACTTTATAAGTCGTACTATACTCAAAACAGAAACTACTGTTTGCAATATTTGTTCACCTGGATGCCTAAGCAGAAGTAGCACATACAGTTATTTATAGTAGTATTGGAAGCAAGCAAATAAAAATGATACATTGATGTTGTGTCTCTTTATGTTTTAATGCAAGCATTTCCTAAGAAGGTGGGAGGGTGGCCTAATGGTTAAGATGTTTGCCTTACAAACACAGGGCGCAGGGTTTGAGTCTCACAAGGGATAATTGGCTAGGCTTAAAATGGCTTACAAGGGCAATTAGCTTAGTACTAATCTATGAACCTATGAACAGGGTCTTTGTAGTTCAGATGTATAAACATGTTCGCAGTCAGTGATGCAGTACTGATCCTTTTCCTACCATGAAGAAGCCGGCAACTGGCCTCATTTCCAAAGTCTCTTCATCATCCCTATGACAGACAGCCAGTGGCTGTTGTCTGAACACCAAGGTGCAAGAGGGGTGTACGTCTGTGTCATCTTCAGTTCTTTCTAGCCATGCAGTCTGATGCTGTTCTGTCTTTGCCAGATGCTTGCAGTCCATTGGCTGGTTCATTTTTCTCCAGAGTTTCTACAAATAAATTTTGGATAAGTGCCCCATTGGGGAATTCTTTCTTCTGATTAATGTTCAAAAATGTTAACTACTTGAAGTGTGGGAAGCAAATCCTGTATAAAGACTTTTACTCTTTTCGTCTGTTTTGTTTGGGACTTCAGTACAATGTTTCCAGTTGTCAGAATTGTGCTAGATTTAGAGTTAACCCCCTTAAATGTAGGGCCAGAGTCGTTGCAGCACACATGGAGTCCTTGGGCGTGTTTTGTGCCGGGCGTCTACCTTCCTTGGCTTCTATGGCTAATGCTATCTTACAAAAAAAAAAACTCAAGGAAAGGACTTTGCATACAGTGGTGGTCTTTTCAAGTCTGTGCTTAAGTTGGCCGACGACTCTGGTGAGGTGTTTTTACATCCCCCAGGTCCAACGACTTCCAGGCCAGAGCCCTCTGATGTGACCTCTCAGGAGGCCGCAATAGCAGCTGGCCTTCCAAGTCTACTATCTCTGATGTGTACGTCTGTTGGGTCTAAGGTCACTCAGCAGGCCTTAACGTCCTGAGACTGAACATCGGTTATTGAGGGAGATAGTTTATCTTCCACAGTTGTTTTTTAAGAGCACATGTTTTTAATCTGAAGTCATGGTTGCCCAACCATGGATCAAGTCCTCTCTTGTTAAGTGGATGTTTTAACTGAAGAGACTAGTCAGTATACCTCAGCTTATGCCACAGTCGTCAGCTACTTTGTTCTATATTAAAACTCAGGATCTCCTAAAAATTGGTCAGAAATTCATGGCATATATTAAATCTATGGAAACCAGCCAGGCAGTACAGACTACCCCTATAGACTTTCCCAGTAAAGACCAAGAAATGTCTAGTTTCAAGAGGAGTCTAATTCTTCAGGATCTGAGGATGAGGGAGAGTTATTTTATTCTGTACATCTCCCCCCTCAATCCTGTCCAGATTCTGACGCAAATAGTGGAGGCTTTTTAGTGGGAAAGCAATGAATACTCTGAGGCCCAAACCCATTACAGGCAGCTTGTAGGTGATGTTCTTCGTGTTTCACTGTTGCAGTCATTACATTTGGGTTATCTGCTTGCAGGTAGCCCTCCGTCGGCTTGATTATCAAAGTCTTGGGTCCTGAGTCAGTTGTTGTCTCATCTTCCATGATGTCAGGTAGTCAGGGGTATAAAGCATGCAGCCGACACCATTACATCAGTCTTTCTTGCCATGCAGTGCCCGAAGCAGAAGCACTTCACAAGTGCCGGTTGGCCAACTCCTGAAATTTTCGTTTTCAAGTTTCAGATCCAATGTCTTCAACAAAGCTAAGTACACTGTTGGGGATTCTTTTTCTTGTTCTTAACCAATGTCAGTAAAAGTTAACAATTGTATTTCTTGTGGAAAGCAAATACCTCATAAAGATTTTCATTCGTACTGCATACCTTGCTTAGGCCCAGACCATGGCGTCCCCTCGCTGTTGGTTTTGTGCCTTATTCAAACTTCGAATTATTCGTCGTCGGTTCATTTTCGCATCTAAATATTTTGTTACTCTGTTCAGTTATCCGGAAATGGCTTTGGTAAGCCACCTGACTACCGAAATTCCGAAAAAGCGTAAAGATAAAGACTGAGACAGACCACATAGGTCCAAAGCTGCCGCCGACACTTCTGCTAAGCTAGTCGCCAGTTCGCCGGTACTCAGTGAGGCGCTTTCGCAGCCTCTAATACCCGCTGCTTCAGATTCACAGGCCTCTACTGAGACTCATTTGGAGTCCGGTATGCCACGAGATGCTTCTTCAACTGTGGAACCTGCGGATGTCTCTACCTTGGATAGGTCTGGAGCCGCTGTGCAGGCACCGGCTGCTTAGGGTGTATTCAGGCCTACTGACTTGCATATTAAACTGACAACATCTTCTTCTTCATGGCCTAAAACTCGATCTACGCCTAGAAAACCGATGCCCAGACCACATGGTCAGGCCCCTATGCCTAAAAAACAAATGATAAGAATGGCTGAAGACCTTATTACTCTAATCAGGGGAAGCCACCCTTCTCCCTCTTAAGAGACCTAGAATTGATTTTCCTTCTGACTCTTCTGATCAGGATTCTGATATTTCTGTTTTCTCTGATGACCAAGAGTTGCCCTTATCTACCTATAAGGATTCTGATGCAGAGGACTCCATTCCCTCTGCTTCCCCTCCAGAGGATTTCTCTTTTGGTGAAACTTTGCATACTCTTTTACTACTGTCCACTACAACTCCACTTCCTGCCAATCACCACTCCCACCTCAACAATCTGTCAATCTTATTTAACATCACTTCATACACACCACCTACTCTCCCAACCCAACCATTTTCTACTCTAACATGCAATATCTACTCTTATCTTCTACACTACTACTTTTTCTCTCTATCACCACCTCTTACCACTCCAACCTGTATGGTCCACTCCAATGCTGTCCAACTTCTCACTCATACAACATACCTCCAATTATTTCATCTTTTACAGTCTCCCCAGATCTCTTCACTACCTCTACCTCAAGTTTATTCAAACCACCCTTTTTTACAGGTTATTAAACCTTCCCCTAAAGCTAAGTCAAAGCTACACAAACTCTATCTATCATTTACTACACTCACTCCACTCTCTAAACAACTACTCTGTCTGGTGATGTTCATCCCAGCCCCGGCCCCAATTCAACTCACCCCATCCTTGCTCTCCCCACAACCACCTCCACAGCTACCCCTACACTGCCGTCATCTTACACCTCATACAATCATCAGTCTTAGCCACAACAATCATTTCCAGCCAAAGACTTAACCATTTACTCTCTGAATATTCAAAGCCTAATAAATAAGGTTACTGAGCTGCACTCACGGATTGCTCTCAATACCCCAAACATTCTTTGCCTATCGGAAACCTGGCTTAAGCCACGTATCTCAGACAGTGAAATACTCCTACCTGGCTATAACATCTTCAGATCTGACAGACCTGTAAAAAAAGATGGTGGTGTAGCCATCCTCTACTCTAACAACCTTAACATCTCACCATACCCCTCCTCTATTCCTGACTTTCTCCCAGCTGAACTCATCATCCTCAACTGACATCTGAATCCACAAAAAAAAAACTTGCTATAGCTTCCATCTGCCTACCTCCTGGCAACAATCTGCCCATTGTAGAAAACATCCTATCTTGGTTCTCCCACAATATACCATATGAGACCCTTTTCCTTGGCAATGTCAACATAGACTGGTCCAAACTTTCTACTGACTCTCCCCAACTCAGCATCCTCCTTCATGGATTCCACCAACTTATATCCTCACCCACTCGCTTCCATAAAAATTCAACTTCCAGCTCCATAATAGACCGGATCCTTACCAATACCCCCCACCACTACTACAATCCCACCACCTTACCTGATTCCCTTCGTGACCATCTGCCTACCTCCATCCTTAGACACTACTACCATACTCCCAAACCCCATCTTATCAAGGACTGTCGTAAATTATCTACTTTCAATTCTTCCCACTTCAACTCTATTCTTTACAACACAGATTGGTCCATCCTTAAACAGCTCCCCCTAAATGATGCTGTCAGCACTTTCAATAGCATCTTCTTGAGTACTCTAGACTCCCTAGCTCCATCTAGGAGGATCAGAGTAAAATCAAATCATGCTCCCTGGCTCTCCAAAGAGACTAAGTCTCTCATGAAACAAAAAGACAGTGCTTGGAAAGTCTGGGTTAAAACTAAACCACCACTTCTTCTCAAATATAGACAACTGAGGAACCTTGCAAAAAAACTTACCACTAATGACAAATAGTCATACTACAGTTCTGCCTAGCTTAATAACAAATCCAATCCTCGGAAATTTTGGTCAACTCTCAACAACATTCTGTATTCCGGAAGTCCCTCTAATCCCTCCCCATACCCAAACTCTTCCCCTCAAGAAACTGCCACCCTCTTAAACAAACACTTTATCTCTTTCATCTAAAGTTTCATAACCACCAGTCCTAACTCTACTTCTAAACCTGCCCCTCCTAGTCTAACTAACACAACTTTATTTTCCTTTCAGCCTGTTCCCACTACTTATATCAAATCTCTACTGCCCAAACTAAAACCATGCTCTCCTTCCACTGACAAATTACCTCCTACATTCCACAAACTTGCTGCTGACTCTGTTGCCTATCCTATATCTATACTAATAAACAGATCCATTCTTGAATCAACTGTCCCTACCCTCTGGAAATCTTTCTTTACTTTCCCTCTTCATAAAGGTGGAAACTCCACTGAACCTTCAAACTACCGACCCATTGCCATTCTATCCCCCCTCTCTAAGGTACTCGAAAAATGCATCCACTATCAGCTTCTCAATCACCTCCTTAACAACCACTTACTTACCCCTACCCAGTATGGATTTCATCCCCACCATAGCACCACCACTGCCCTCCTCTCCTTCATACACACCATTGCTGAGGCCCTAGACAACAATAAACTCATTTCCTTTCTCTTCCTAGATCTCTCCAAAGCTTTTGATACTGTCTCTCATCCTCTACTATTATCCAAACTTACTAGCCTACAACTGTCCCCCTCCTCACTTGCTTGGTTAAGTAGTTACCTGTCTGCCAGGGAACAATCTGTCAAATGGCTTTCAGCCTCCTCCCTCTTTCTTCCCGTCTCTACTGGTGTTCCCCAAGGCTCCATCTTAGGGCCCCTTTTGTTTAACATCTTCATCAATGATCTTTTCACCTCTTGTAAAGAATAGTCACTCATTCAATATACTGATGACTCCACACTTATGTCTATCTCTGATAACATTTCCAAACCACACTCCCTAATCCAACACGCCCTACTATCCACAGAACAATGGCGTTCTCACAACCTACTGATCCTTAATCCCAAAAAGACTAAACTCTTACTTTTCCTTCCCCGTTTTCATTCCCACCATAAAACCTCCTTTGTTATTACATCTTCAAATAATACAACTATCCAACCTGATAACCACACAAAACTCTTAGGGGTCATCATCGATGATGAACTAAAGTTTAACTTACACATACACCAATGTATAAAAAGAACACACCAGAAATTAAGCCTGCTTTATCGAAACAAAAATTCCTAACTCCTGATGCTAGACTTACCCTGGGATAAGACCTCCGACCTCCTTCCTACCATTCTATATGCCACCCCAGTATTTACCAACATTCAGGCCACCACTCTTAAACTTCAACAAACTTACCATAAAATAGCCAGATTCATTACTAACTCTCCATACAACTCACACCACTGCATTGCTTTAAACTATCTCCAATGGCTTGAATTTCCCCAACTACTGCTACTTTATCAATTTTGCATGCTTCACTCTATCCTTTATAAACCCTCCTCCTGTCCATCTCTCTCCTCCTTAGTCTCTACCTACACTCCATCCCAAACCCTCTGCACTTCTAATCAACAACTTCTTGATATTTACCAGCTTACAAAGTCTGTAGGCAAACGACTCTATAAACACTCAGTCGCCCATGCCTGGAAAAGACTTCCCCTTGACTTACGTTCAGTTTCACACACCTCCCACTTTAAAAAATGAACTAAAAACATATTTTCTCAATTCTAGGACCTGCCCTTTCAATGACCCCACTTAGTCCCCCCCCCTCACATTTGCCCTTATTGAGGACCCTACTTAGTCCCCCTACCCACCTTGCATAAGGTATTTGCATAACTCCACACATATAGCAGAAATATATATATACTTTGTTTTACTCTCGGCCTATTGCATTATCTCACGATAGAAATATATGTTTCATATTTTTCATTTTTTTTTCTTCTCCATACTTGGAACTTTAACTTGTATGTATGTACTCAATGTCCAAAGAAAGTTCCGTGCTATAGCTAAAGTCCCACCAGACAACAAAATGCAAAATCCAAAGAAAAAGAATGGCAGGACACTGCTGGAGTTACTCCTTCTTTTATTAAAACACAAGAATTAGCCAAGGATAAGCGCTTTCGGGTGAAAACCCTTCATCAGATAAGGAGAACAAACATTTCCATCAATTTAAACTGAAAACCAACCAATGAATAAATTGATGGAAATGTTTGTTCTCCTTATCTGATGAAGGGTTTTCACCCGAAAGCGCTTATCCTTGGCTAATTCTTGTGTTTTAATAAAAGAAGGAGTAACTCCAGCAGTGTCCTGCCATTCTTTTTCTTTGGATGTATGTACTCAACAAGTGTAAAACTTTTGCTCTGTATAATTGCTTCTCACCTCAATATTTTTGTGTAGTATTGTACTTTGTAATAGAAATGTATTTGTAAATGTATAATTGCTTCACAACTCAATACTTTTGTGTAATATTATACTTTGTATTATAAATGTATTATTGGAGCTTTTTTCCTCTGGTCTCCACTGCAAATGGGCCACAAGCCCAGTTGGACTAACCCGGTTAACAAATATCAATAAATAAATAAATAAATCGTAGGGAGCATTTTCGCTGGGAAAACCAGGATTATTCAGACTCCAAAAAGAGGCTTAGGGAATTTTTACTTCTACCTCAACACAGGCCTTTAGCTATCCCTCCTGTACTGGACATTGTAGATGATACCTTCTTGGAAGGCATTAAGGCTACTACTGCCAAAAAACCCTCCCCCCTCTGATAGAGATTCCAAGGCCCTGGACAGATGGGGTAAGAAGGTATACACGTCTGCTACTTTGGCCATTAGGGCCTTAAACTGCCAGTTTCATATGTTAAAGTATCAGCAACATATTATTGGATTGCTTAAACAGAAAATTATGTTGATTCGTGACTGTGCTGAAAATAAAGAATTACAGGATTTAATGCATTCTGCTGAACAAGTTGGAAAACATACTTTGCAATGTGGTTTTGATTCATTAGAGGCATCTTGCAGGGCTGCTGTCATTGGGTCTGTACTTAGAAGGCATGCTTGGCTTAAGGAGCAAACTTTGCCAGATCATGTTAAAGCTAAATTACTGGATGTGCCCTTAAACCAAGACCGCCTGTTTGGTAACAAAGCAGAAGTAGTACTTAAAAAAGTTGGAGGAAAAAGCTAAATCTATTCAAACTGTTAAAGATTTCCTACAAGTACAGCCTCTCAGATTTAGTAGGCACTGGCCCTCTAAGAATTGGTCCTTGCCTTCCTCTTCCAGGCCTTCTCAGTCCAAACCCAGGACCAGCAGACCATCCAGGCTTCAGTCTCAAGGTACTCACAGGCCTAAACAGTGGGGGGGCTCCCATTTCCAAAGCTGGGAGTAGTAAGACACCCCCCCTATGGTAAACTGTCACAATGACTTAACTTTAAACCTTCCAAGCCCTGCTCAACTGACTGTTCCTTTGGGGAAAAGATCGCTCTGCTTGCAAAAAACTGGGAACTAATTACCCAAGCCAAATGGGTTTTAAATATTGTTTCCCAAGAATAGAGATTCCACTTCCACTCCTTACCAACCCCAAACAGTTGGCCAGACCTACCCCCAAATCAGTGGGCAGAGGCCCAAAAGCAGGATGTTCTTCGTGTTTCACTGTTACAGTCATTACATTTGGGTAATCCTGCTGGCAGGTTGCCCTCAGTCGGCCTGAATTCCAAAGTCTTGGGTCCTGCGTCGGCTGCTGTCGCCCATTCCCTGAAGTCAGGTTGTCAGGGGTATAAAATATGCAGTCGACGCCATTTTCTTTAGTCTTTCTTGCCGCGCGGTGCCCGAAGCAGAAGCAGTTTGCAAATGTCGGTTGGCCGACTCCTGAGATTTTCTTGTTCGGGTTTCAGATCTGAAGTCTTCAATAAAGCTAAGTAGCCCGTTGGGGAAACTTTTTTTTGCTCCAGACCGATGTCAGAAAAAGTTAATAATTGTATTTCTTGTGGAAAGCAAATACTTCATAAGGACTTTCATTCTTACTGTATTCCTTGCCTAGGCCCTGATCACAACGTTGCTGGTTGTCAGTTTTGTGCTAGATTTAACCAACGCACTATTAAGCATCAGTATGATTTTGCTTTAAACTGTTTTGGACGCCCGTTCAATTATCCAGAATGTTGTCGGATAGCCATCCGACTACCGGAGTTCACAAAAAACGCAAAGAAAAGGAGAGAGATAGACAACCGAGGCCCAAAACCGACGACAAAGCTTCTCCTAAGCCAGTCGCCGGTTCTCAGTGAGGTGCTTTCGCAGCCCCTGATGCCCACTACTTTAGAGTCGCAGGCCGCTACCGACTCCCACGTGGAGTCGGTCATACCGCTGGAAACTGAAGGTATTGGAGCCTCGGATACTATTCCTTCAGATGGGTCCAGAGCCGCTGAGCAGGCACCGGCTTCTGAGGGTGTATTCAGACCTAAACATCTTTATATTAAACCAACCTCAGCTTCAAAGGCAAAGACTAAAGCACCTTCTAAAGCAAAGAAACAAACTCAAGAGCCACGTGGACAGGCCTCTATGCCCAAAAAAACAGATGCTCAAAATGGCCAAAGACTTAATTACCCCTCCTGATAAGAGGCCTAGGCAAGAGACTGACTGTGAATCTTCAGATCAGGTTTCTATTTCTTCTGATTCCTCTTCTGATCAGGAATATTCTCTTCCCCCCTATGAGGATTCTGATGCTGAAGAATCTATACCTTCAGCTTCTTCTCCAGAGGACTACTCTTTTGGGGAAACCTTGCATACCATGAGGGAGCATTTCCACTGGAAGAGCCAAGATTTTTCAGAATCTAAAAAGAGGCTAGGGATTTCCTTTTACTACCTCAACACAGACCACTAGCCATTCCACCTGTGTTAGATATTGTAGATGTGTTTTTGGAGTCTAGTCTAACCCCTGACTCCTTACCTCCAGCTCCTGTTAAGCCTGACAGATATTACAGGGTTATTTTTAAAACTCAACATATTTTAGTATTACGTAGTTTCACTAATATAGGCTTTAAGCTAACCTTACTATTAAGGCCTGGGGGTGAGTCAGCAGCTAACCTCAGAATCCAATTAAATTCTTTAGTCTCTAAATAATTATTGATATCTCCACCTCTAGCATTGGGATAAATTATATCAATAACTCTAAACTTAAATGAATGTTCATAGCCACATGTACTGATATGTTTAAATAATGCATTCTTATCACAACATCTTCTAATCTCAGAGTTATGATCAATAATGCGGTCTTTTAATTTACGTGTGGTTTTGCCCACATAAAACGAAGTACAAGATTTACAGGTGGCTAAATAAACAATACCTATGGTGTTACATGTAGCTAAAAACTTAAAATTAAAAATCTGGCCATTGGTAGGGTGTATGAAAACATCACTACCGTTACCAAAAATCTGTGGACAAACAACACAGTTAAAGCACTGAAAAGTGCCACACTTAACAACTGTAATCATTTGCTCAGGTTTATAAAAATCTTTAAAACATAATAGACTCTTTATAGTCTTCATGTTTCTATACGAGAAACGTGGTCTATCACCTAAAATGGTCTTCAGTTCATCTAAGGCCATTAAAATTAACCAATTCTTTGAAATGATTTGTCTCACTGAGTTAGATCTTCTATTGTAGGTTGTTATATACCTAATCAAAGACAGTTCTGTGTTATTGTTATTACTCATATTAGTTGGTGGGCAATCCATATTATTAGAAAAGATAGGTTTCAAAGAGGTTTGCCTTGCTTCAACTATGTCTAATTTAAGTCTAGAAAGTAATTCGGCATCATATCCACTAGAAGCAAATTCACCTATCATGTCATCAAGCTGTGAAGTAAAAATTCCTCTACTGGTTCTAATAAATTGAGATTTTGCCACACCTTTAAAAATATGCGGAGCATGCATACTGCTATTATGTAGATACCTACAGCAACTAACTTCCTTTTTGTGGACACTGGTATTCAAGAGTCCATCTTTTAAGTGAAGTTTAACATCTAGAAAACAAATCATACTATCAGATACCTGCATTTTAAATTTCAAAAAATCTGTTGTAAAGTTTAAATATTCAACAAAAGCTTCCAAATCATGTAATGTGTCATTCCATATAAGGAGACAGTCATCTACGAACCGTTGATAGAAACTAATATTATGGGCATATAAATTCCTACTGTTAAACAAATAATTCTGTTCCCATTGGTAGAGAACTAGGTTGGCATATGTATTTGCTACAGAAGTACCCATAGCTACCCCTGTTAGTAGAAGAAATAAACTGTCATTAAACATAAAAACATTATTTTTTAATACAACATCCATAAGACAGCAAATATTGCCAATAAACTTATTATCAGGGTTGGGTTGTGCTGATAGAAATTCTCTAAGTAACTCTAACCCAATGTCATTGGGGATAACTGTAAAAAGAGATACTATATCAAGTGTAACCAAATAATAAACTTTAGTTCTTAATTCAATTTCATTTCTACTATACCATTGATATAATTTTGATAGTAAATCATATGTATCTTTCAAAACAGTTTTACAATTAGACAAATACGGTTGTAAATGCTTATGCAAATAAACAGATACTGGCTCTGTTATCCAGCCTCCACCAGATACAATAGGTCTCATCGGTGGGTTGTCTAAAGACTTATGAACTTTAGGAATACCATATAAATGAGGTATCAATGGACATGGTACAGTAAAAAAATGAAAAGTATCTAAATCAATATCACCATTAAGCTGAAGGTCATAGATTACCATATTAACATAACTTACACATTTCTTTACATCTATAGGGGTGATCATTTTAAATGCAGACCTGTTATTGAGTAACAAGGAAACAGCTGATATATACTTATCACGATCCATAATAACTGGAATGCCCCCTTTGTCTGCTTGTTTTATTATAATATCATTAGCTGCCTGTAAACTTTTAAGAGCTTTATATTCTGCATAAGTCAAGTTATAATTTTTATTTTTTAAAGGTTGTGAATAAAGTTCCCTTATCTGTAACTCACATGTGTCGTGAAAAGCATTTAGTACTGGAATGCTAACAGGAATAAAAATACTTCTACGTTTTAAACAGTCCCCAAAGGAACCAGAATTCCCAAATAAAAGTCTTAAATTTAAATTACGAACAAATAACTTTAAATCTGTCAAGGCAGAGACAACATCGTCACTGCAGGAGGGTACAAATTTAAGTCCTTTACTGAAAAGGGAAAAATGCAGATTGTAGCTCAAAAACAGAAAGATTCAGTGCCACATTCATTTGCGACTTACTTTGTTGTACCCTAAAGGGCTGTCATTTTTACGCTTATTTGCTTGTAATGTCTGAGTTGTAGACGTCCCTCTGGACTTCGGCGACCTATTAACAACAGATTCAGGATGTTCGAGTTGAAAACGCTTGTTTGTTAAATTTAAAGTTAGTTGTTGCGTTTTCTTCGTAGCAGTAGCGTTAACAGCATCACCGCCATCATGCTTGCTTCTAACTCCGTTGGATGCACATGCGCTGTTAGCTGAAGGGCTTGACGTCATCTGGTTTGACTCATTAGTTGTCAAAACTGAGGGGGTTACATTTATTATCGGTGTTAGTGGAGGATTCACAACTGGTGTAGGATTATTAAAAGTATCCAAGGTATCTAATGCCTCTCTTTCAGAATTTCCATGATAATTGACGACAGAGGGATGTTGTGTTTTAGGCCATGAGAAGATATTCCCTCTCTGGAAATCGCCAATATCGCGTTGGAGCTTCCGTTTTTTGGTAGCTTCCATTCTTGCTTCAAAGGCTTGTAATCTGTCAAGCATTTGCTGATAGATAAAAGTGACCTTAGGAAATACGCTCATTTCTATAATTGAACTCTCCAAAGTAAAAATTTTATGTTTATAGTCTTCTTCTACCTTAATAAAGAAGTCATTCATTAATGACATATAGTCCAGAGATAATTTAATATTAAGTTTCTGCCAAGATTTAAGCAGTTCAGGAAAGGTATTGCCATAGGAAGGCATTTTAAGGATCCTGAGTCCACGTGGAGCAATACCTTTTTCAATATAAGCTGAAAAGCTAAAGCGTTGCCATTGCAAACGCTTAAAGGCAGTTACCTTTCTTTCCAGTAATTGTAATGTCCTGTGGAATTCAGCAATATTATCCGAATCAACGGCATGTTCAGTCGCAGTGTTCACTGCTCCATTATAATTCAATAAAGGATTAGTTTCCACATTAATAAGGGATCTGAGATAACCCAAATCCATTTGTTCTGCCATACTAAGACTAAAGGCTGCGAGGTAGACCTAGAAGTAGGTAATCCCAATAACAGCAACAATGATAGATGAATAAACTGACTGCAGAACGTTGAATGATAGAAAAGAAACACTTTTTGGAAGAACCACTTTAATAACAAAGCAAAGCTTTTGGGCAGAACCCTTCTTCAATACTAATACATTTAAGTCTAATGACTGAAAGCTTATATAAAGGTCTAACATCACATGACCAGCAGCCAAATAAAATCATGTGACAACACAGAACACAAAATAGAATATACATTGCATATAAAAGAATATACAAATCATTTTATATAAGAAATTTGTTTAAAAACAAAAGAAATTTTTAAAACTCAACATATTTTAGTATTACGTAGTTTCACTAATATAGGCTTTAAGCTAACCTTACTATTAAGGCCAGGGGGTGAGTCAGCAGCTTACCTCAGAATCCAATTAAATTCTTACCTAACCTAAGCAAATGATTACAGTTGTTGTGTGGCACTTTTCAGTGCTTTAACTATGTTGTTTGTCCACAGATTTTTGGTAACGGTAGTGATGTTTTCATACACCCTACCAATGGCCAGATTTTTAATTTTAAGTTTTTAGCTACATGTAACACCATAGGTATTGTTTATTTAGCCACCTGTAAATCTTGTACTTCGTTTTATGTGGGCAAAACCACACGTAAATTAAAAGACCGCATTATTGATCATAACTCTGAGATTAGAAGATGTTGTGATAAGAATGCATTATTTAAACATATCAGTACATGTGGCTATGAACATTCATTTAAGTTTAGAGTTATTGATATAATTTATCCCAATGCTAGAGGTGGAGATATCAATAATTATTTAGAGACTAAAGAATTTAATTGGATTCTGAGGTTAGCTGCTGACTCAACCCCTGGCCTTAATAGTAAGGTTAGCTTAAAGCCTATATTAGTGAAACTACGTAATACTCAAATATGTTGAGTTTTAAAAATTTATTTTGTTTTTAAATAAATTTCTTATATAAAATGATTTGTATATTCTTTTATATGCAATGTATATTCTATTTTGTGTTCTGTGTTGTCACATGATTTTATTTGGCTGCTGGTCATGTGATGTTAGACCTGTATATAAGCTTTCAGTCATTAGACTTAAATGTATTAGTATTGAAGAAGGGTTCTGCCCGAAAGCTTTGCTTTGTTATTAAAGTGGTTCTTCCAAAAAGTGTTTCTTTTCTATCATTCAACGTTCTGCAGTCAGTTTATTCAGATATTACAGGGTTCCTGACTCTCATAAATTCCTTTTAAAAAACCCTGCTGCAGACCCAGAAACTATTTCACAGGGTCCCAGAGGAGTTAAGGCTTCCGCTTCAAAAACCCTACCCCCTCTGACATAGATTCTAGGGCACTGGATAGATGGGGAAAAAAGGTTTACACATCTGCTACTTTGGCTATAAGGGCCTTAAACCGTCAGTTTCATATGCTGAAATATCAGCAACGTGTCATGGCATTGCTTAAACAGAAAGTGTTATTAAACTCTGAATGTGCAGAAAACAAGGAAATGCAGGATTTATTGCATGCAGCTGAACAAGTTGGAAAGCATACTTTGCAATGTGGTTTTGATTCTTTGGAGGCCTCCTGCAGGGCCGCAGTTATGGGTTCTGTAATTAGGAGGCATGCTTGGTTAAAGGAACAAAATCTGCCTGAAGTTAAATTATTAGATGCACCTTTACAGCATGATAATTTGTTTGGTGTTAAGGCAGAGGAGTTGTTAAAGAAAATGGAGGACAAAGCTAAATCTATGCAAACTGGCAAATATTTTTTACAAGTACAGACACCTAGGTTTAGTAGACAATGGCCTACAAAGAATTGGTCCTTCCTTGTATCAGACAGACCTCAAAGGGGCAGATCCAGATGCCCTAGAGGCAGATCCCAGCCGCAAGGTTCATACAGGCCAAAGCAATGGAGTGCTTCTACCTCCAAAGTTGGAGAAGACAAATCCCAACCATACAGGAAACAGTCCCAATGACTTCCCCCTACCTGCACCAAGCACTTTTTTTCTCAAAATTGGCACATTATAACCCAGGACAAGTGGGTTCTAACTATCGTGTCACAAGGGTACAAGTTCCATTTCCATACCCTGCCAAACGCAAATGGCTGGCCAGATCTGCCAAAAAATCAATGGGCAGAGGCACAAAAACAAGTCTCATCCCTCATGGACATAGAGGCCATTCAACAAGTACCAGAGCAAGAGCAGGGACAAGGATTTTACTCAAGACTGTTCTTGGTACCCAGAAAGGACAAGACCTGGAGACCAATACTGGACCTATCTATTCGGAACACATTCTTGGATATACCAAAATTCAAGATGATGACTTTGCAGCAGCTTCTGCCCATGCTGCGCAAGAATGCTTGGCTGGTAACTCTAGATTTAAAAGAGGCATACCTGCATGTCCCAATCAGACAGTTATGCAGAAGATATCTCAGATTCAAGGCTGGCTCAATGCATTACCAATTCTCTGCACTGCCTTTTGGCTTATCTACTGCGCCCAGGGTCTTTACAAAGTGCCTGGCACCAGTAATTGCACTCTGCAGACAAAGAGGAATACAAATCTATCCTTACTTGGACAACTGTCTAATTCAAGCAGAGAACAAGGACATTCTTCTACAGCATCTGGCGTTTATGAAAAGACTTCTAACATGCCTAGGGTACACAGTCAATGAAAAGAAATCAAAACGAGTACCTTCTCAAGAGATAATATTCCTGGGTGCAAGCTTAAATACAACTGCCCAGATGGCTTGTCTCACGCCAGACAAACAAAGGCAACTGACTACCTATTTCAAAATGTTGGCAACAAAGGCCCAGTTATCTGCAAGAAAAATTCTGCAGGCTTTGGGCTTCATGGCATCCTGCATCCTACCAATTCCATGCGCAAGACTGCATATGAGGAAACTTCAGTGGTACCTAAAAAGTGTCTGGACTCAACATTGCCACAGCCTAGAAACAATGATTACTCTCATTCCCTGCCTGCAACAGGAGTTTCGATGGTGGGCAAAGGCTTGTCACCAAAACAAGGGACAGCCATTCACTTTACCCCCAGCCAGGCAGACACTAACAACGGATGCATCAGATTATGCCTGGGGGGCCCACATGGCAGAAAGATGCATTCAGGGCACATGGTCCTCAACCCAAATGCATCTACATATCAATCAAAAAGAAATGCTAGCTGTTCAGAATGCCCTGACAGCCTTCAAGGACCTACTTCATCCAGGACAACTGATAAAGACAGACAACACCACAGTCATGTGGTATATAAACAAATAGGGGGGGCACATATTCTTACCCCCTTTGCAGACTAGCTATGACTTTGTGGGACACAGCATTAACTTACCAATTACATCTGCAGGCACAATTCCTGCCAGGAAGGAAAAATACTCTGGCAGACGAACTAAGCAGAAATCTCATAGATCCCCACGAGTGGCAGCTGGATCCACAAGACTTCAGCATGATAACAAGGAAATGGGGATGCCCGGACATAGATCTGTTTACCTCCCCTCACAACTACCGACTAAAAAGATTCTGCACAAGGACTTATCACAGACAAGCATGGAAAGTGGACGCCCTATCTTTCAGCTGGAAAAACCTGTCAGTATATGCCTTTCCCCCACTGCTTCTCCTCCCCAAGGTACTCCTAAAGGTCAGACAGGAGAAGCCAAAAATTATACTGATTGCCTCAGACTGGCCCAGCCATTACTGGTTTCCAATCCTAAAGAACTTGTCTCAATGCCCAGCTTGGACCTTACCTCAAATACCTCATCTACTGTCCCAGCAAAACAATCAGATCCTGCACAGCCAACTCAGGACTTTAAACCATGGCAGATAATGTAGTCATACAAAAACACCACTCAGTAAAGCTGTGATGGATGTCATTTTGGAGGCCAGAAAGCCTAGTACTAGAAGACTTATGCTGGAAAATGGAAGAGATTCTGTGCTTGGAACCAGGCACAAGGAACTGATACAGCTGTGCCAACTATTCCTCAGATTTTGCAATACTTAACTGAGATGCTGGACAAAGGCCTATCTTTTTCATCTATTAAAATTCATGCCTCTGCCATTTCAGCTCATTACAATACAGAGCCACCAATCTTTTCTCAACCCTTATTAAAACAGTACCTCCGAGGAGCCAAAAATGTAAGGTCTCCAAGATCATCACCAGTGCCTGCATAGGACCTCAAGTATGTCTTGGAAAAACTCACCCTGCCTCCTTTTGAGCCAGCTGCTACTGCTGATATAAAGTTTTTATCTTAGAAAACAGCTCTGCTCCTAGCAGTAACTTCTGTAAGACGAGTTTCAGAGCTACAGGCACTCATGGCTGTGGAACCTTTTTATTTTTTATCCAGACAGGGTCTCTCTGAGGACAAACCAAACATTTATGCCTAAGGTGGAGTCCAGTGTGGCTCTTAACCAAACTATTCATCTGCCAACTTTTTATCCAAATTCACAGAACAAGGGGGAGAGAATTCTGCATTCTTTGGACGTACACAGACAGCTGAGATTCTACTTGGACAGAACGAAAGTTTTCAGAAAGACAGAGCAATTACTAATGGCATATGCTGCAGGATCACAAGGAAAGGCTATCTCAAAGCAGAGTATTTCAAAGTGGATAGGCCACTGCATTCCTTTCTGCTACTTACACCATGGCAAGCCAGTGCCTAAGGGCATTAGGCCACATTCAACCAGAGCCGCAGCCACTTCAGCAGCCTTTCTCAGGGGAGTACCAATCAAGGACATTTTAGAGGCTGCTACTTGGAGTTCAGTGCACACCTTTACAAAGCGCTATCATCTGCCGCTCTACTCTAAATCCAGGGCAGGCTTTGCCACTGCAGTTCTGCAGGGCCTCATAGCCGCTCCTAATGCTGTTTAGCTCCAGCCTCCCGTACATAGCTTTGGGACTCTACCCAAATGTAATGACTGCAACAGTGAAACACGAAGAACATAGTACAGTTGTGTACACTTACCATAAATGTAGATGTTCGAGTGTATTCACTGTTGCAGTCCAGGATGTCCTTCAAGGATGCATCTGCAGTCATCACATATGGGTTGTCCTGCCTCAGGCAGCCCTTCGGTCGGCCGGATTCCAAAGTCTGGGTCTGGCTGATGTCGCACTTTCCCCGACGTCAGAGCGTCTGGGGTATAAAAGCATCAGCCGATGCCATTTTCCTCAGTCTTTCTTGCCGCATGGTGCCCGAAGCAGAAGCAGTTCGCAAGTGCCGGTCGGCCAGCTCCTGTGATTCAGCTACCGAAGACTTCGAAAAAGCTAAGTACCCCATTGGGGACTCTTTCTTGCCTCAGCCGATGTCAGATAAAGTTAATAATTGTTTAACTTGTGGGAAACAAATACCTCATAAGGATTTCCACTCTTACTGCCTCCCCTGCCTAGGCCCAGAACACGACGTCTCTGCCTGTTCAGCCTATGCTTCCTTCAACCGACGAACTCTTAGACGTCGGTCGGAGTTTGCAGAGGAATTCTTTGGGGCTAGTTTTGCTTACAAGATGCCGTCAGAGACTCCGACTTCGCATTTAGTTAAGAAACGGAAGGAGAAGGACCTACACACGTGGGCCGCGGTTTCGGCTGAAACCACGGTCAGGCCTACCGCGAGTGTCTCGGTCTCGGCTGAAACCGAGTCCTTGGTTCTTCCGATTACCGAAACCGCACAACCGACTACCTCGGCCCCGGAGGCCCCGGCCAAGCCGGTTATTGAATTACCTACTCAAACTGGTGTCCAGGAACCTTCCGACACCATTCCTTTAGACAAATCTACTCCTGCACGTGGTGCAGCCAGACCTCCTGCATCCATGTCCATTAAGGCTTTCTCTAGGGCTAAAGCTGCTAAACTTTCTAAAGCTTTGCCTCCCAAGGTTACCTCTCAGAGACCCTCTGCTGGCTCTCAGATTCTTAGCTTAGCAGAGGATCTTATCTCCTTAATCAGAGGTTCTCAACCTCATCCGGACAGGGGCTCTCAACCACCTCCAGACAAAAGGCCCAGGGTTGAGCCCTCTGACCCCCACTCCTCAGATGAGTCCTCTGATGGCTCTACTCTGTCAGACCACCAGGAGGAGGCTTATTCGGCCTACAAGGATTCTGATGCTGAAGAATCTATTCCCTCGGCCTCCCCTCCTGAAGAGTTTTCCTTTGGAGAGACATTACACTCTATGAGAGAACATTTTCAATGGCAGGGTCAGGAATTCTCTGATTCTAGAAAGAGATTAAGGACCTTTTTACATTTACCTCAGCATAGGCCTTTAGCTATACCTCCTGTTTTGAATGTCATTGATGATGTGTACTCTGATGCTAGTACAACCCCTGACTCTCTCCCTCCGGCTCCTGCCAAACCTGATAGGTACTACAGGGTCCCGGACTCACATCTACACCTGTACAAGGCCCACTCTGCTGATCCAGAAACTATTTCCCAGGGCCCAAAAGGGGTTGCAACTGCCACTGCTAGAAATCCTCTACCCTCTGAGAGGGAGTCCAGAGCTTTAGAGAGATGGGGTAAGAAAGTGTATACTTCTGCAACTCTTTCCATGAGGGCATTAAATTGTCAATTTCATATGATACAGTACCAAGAGTATTTGTTAGATGAATTGCATAAGAAACTGTCTTCTTCTGAACCCCTTTATCGCAAATCCCTTCAGGATCTGGTACATAACTCCCAGCAGGTTAGTAACCATTTCTTGCAGTGTGGTTATGATGCATTGGAAGCTTCATGTAGGTCAGCTATGACAGGTGCAGTCATACGTAGGCATGCCTGGCTGAAGGAACAATCTCTGCCAGACCATGTTAAAGCTAAGCTTTTGGATGCTCCTATGGAAAAGCAAAAATTATTTGGTTCCACGGCTCAGGAGGTCTTAAAGAAATTTGAAGAAAAGGCAAAATCTGTGCAAACAGTCAAAGACTTTCTGCAAGTCCAACCACCGAGATTCAGCAGAAATTGGCCTACTAAGAATTGGTCCTTTCCGGACATAGACAGATCTCAGAGAGGCAGGAATAGGCATGCCAGAGGTAGAGGGCAAGCTAGAGGCTCCTACAGAGGCCGTCAATGGCAGCCTCCCAACCAGAGAGGTAGTGCAGGAACTACAACTGCTACACCAGCACAGACTCAATGACTTTGTTTTGACTCCGCCGACCAGGGCTCAATTAGAAGCACCTTTGGGCAGAAAGCTTTCTTTATTTTCAAAAAATTGGCACAGCATTACAAGGGACACATGGGCACTGCAAATAATAGACAAAGGATACAGGTTCCATTTCCACACATTGCCAAAAAGAAAAGGCATGCCAGACCTGCCACCAAATCAGAGGGCAGAGGCTTTGAAACAAATTTCCAACTTAATTCAAATGAAAGCTATAGAAAAGGTACCTCTTTCAGAACAAGGCCAAGGAATTTACTCCAGATTATTCCTTGTTCCAAGAAAAGAAATTCAGTGGAGGCCTATTCTCGACTTGTCCGCACTGAATACTTAGCTCATTGTGCCAAAATTCAAAATGCTGACGCTACAGCAACTCCTTCCCATGCTGGGCAAGGGGTCTTGGCTGGTGACTCTAGACCTCAAGGAGGCATACCTGCATGTCCCTATCAGACAAAGTTGCAGAAGACACCTCAGATTTCTTGCAGGGTCAGAGCGTTATCAATTCTCAGCATTGCCCTTTGGCTTATCTACTGCGCCCAGAGTATTCACGAAATGCCTGGCATCAGTAATTGCACACTGCAGACTTCAGGGGATTCAAATTTACCCATATCTGGACGACTGCCTTATACAAGCGGACAGCAAGCAAACTTTGTTAAAGGACTTGGATTATGCCATCCACCTACTGCAGGCCTTGGGATATACAGTCAACATCCACAAATCAAGACTTGTTCCATCCCAAAGAATAACTTTTCTGGGTGCGGATCTAGACACAACCACCCAAATGGCCTTTCTCACAGAAGAAAAACAAAAACAACTACCGGATTACTTCAAGAATCTGACAAGACAAACTCAGCTGACTGCAAGGAAAATCCTGCAGGCCCTAGGTTACATGGCATCTTGCATTCTTCTGATTCCACAAGCAAGGCTGCATATGAGAAAATTACAATGGTACCTAAGGAGTTTATGGACTCAGCACAGTCACAGTTTAGAAACTTTGATCCCACTCATTCCATGCCTTCAAAAGGAATTTCTGTGGTGGGCTCAAGCCTGCCAGTCGAACAGTGGGTTGCCCTTCAGCAAGCCAAGAGCCAACCAAACCATCACTACGGACACTTCAGACCAAGGTTGGGGAGCACACATGGAGGGCAGATGTGTCCAAGGGCTATGGTCACAAAGAGAGCTGCGCATGCACATAAACCAAAAGGAAATGCTGGCAGTGATACACGCAATCGAGGCCTTCATACTTTTTCTTCATCAAGGCCACCTACTCATAAGGACAGACAACACCACAGTTATGTGGTACATAAACAAGCAAGGAGGCACCCATTCCTACCCTCTTTGCAGACTGGCAATGAATCTATGGGAACTTTCCTTGAAACTCAATATACAGCTGCAGTCCCAGTTCGTGCCAGGGAAAGACAATATACTGGCAGACAGCTTAAGCAGAAATACCATGGATGCACACGAATGGATGCTGCACCCAGACATCTTCTTACTCATAACACAATCATGGGGAAGGCGGAAATAGATCTGTTCGCCTCCCCACAATCATCAACTGAAGAAATTCTGCTCAAGGACATACCACCCACAAGCATGGAAAGTGGACGCTCTCTCTTTCAGCTGGAAAGCTCTAACAGTGTATGCTTTTCCACCTCTCCCATTAATTACCAAGGTCTTACTGAAGATCAGAACAGAGCAGCCCAGAGTGATTCTGATAGCTCCAAACTGGCCAAGACAGCACTGGTACCCACTGTTAAAGAGCATGTCACAGACAAAACCGTGGCCTCTCCCCCTATGGCCACTTCTACTGACACAGCACAATTTCAAGACTCTGCATTCCAACCTGAAAACCTTGCACCTAACTGCCTGGAAAATACCATGACTCCTCCTCAGGATAAGCTATCCCAGAGAGTGAAGGATATTATTATGGAAGCTCGCCGGCCTTCCACAAGGAAGGCATATTCAGCAAAATGGAAAAGATTTCACACTTGGAACACAACAAAGGGCCTAGATGCGACAGTGATGAACATGGCACATATACTGGAATACTTGGCAGAATTGTTCCACAACGGCCTGTCTTACTCTTCTATAAAGATACATGCCTCAGCAATTTCAGCAGAATACAATGTTGATCCACCTGTCTTCTCTCATCCTCTCCTGAGACAGTTTCTAAGAGGAATCAAAAACATCAATCCTCCAAGGAAACCACCTGTACCTACTTGGGACCTTAACTTCGTGTTGGAAAAACTAACACTTCCTCCCTTTGAACCAGCAGCATCTGCAGATCTACAGTTTCTGTCTTGGAAAACTGCCTTCCTTCTGGCCATAACCTCAGCAAGAAGAGTATCTGAGTTACAAGCTCTAATGGCAGTACAGCCATTACTCATCTTTCATCAGGACAGAGTTTCATTGAGAACCAATCCTACATTTATGCCAAAGGTGGTATCCAGGGTATCTTTGAACCAAGCTATTCACTTGCCTACATTCTTCCCACAACCACAAAATAAAGGGGAGAAACTTCTGCACACCCTGGACATACACAGACAGTTACGCTACTACTTGGACAGAACTAAAAGTTACCGAAAGACTGACCAGCTGTTTGTAGCATATGCTGCTGGGGCACAAGGAAAAGCAATTTCCAAACAGACAATTTCAAAATGGATAGGAAATTGCATTCGTTTTTGTTACTCCTTTCATGGAAAAACTGTGCCAGCTAACATTAGACCTCATTCCACGAGAGCCACAGCCACCTCCACAGCCTTCCTAAGAGGGGTGGCTACCAAGGACATTTTAGAAGCTGCTACATGGAGCTCCATGCATACATTTGCCAAGCATTACAATTTACCTTTATACTCCAGATCCAGAGCAGGCTTTGCTACGGCAGTCCTGCAGGGTATCTTAGCTACACCATCCTTTACTTAGTACCTCCACCACCAGATTGGCTATGGTATTCTACCCATATGTGATGACTGCAGATGCATCCTTGAAGGACATAGTACAGTTTTGTACCTACCATAAATGTAGATGTCTGATAGGTATGCATCTGCAGTCAGGTTTACCCTCCCTCCTTCCCCTCTGTGGTATACTTCTTGGGTACTTACCCCTGTTATAGCTAGCTGGGGGGATCTATTATGGTGTATTTGTTTTTATAGTACTGTGCATGTTTGGATTTGTTTTTTTTTTAAATGCATCTCTCCAAATTTTAGCCTTCCTTAGAGGGCACCTGGCATCTGGGGCAAGAAAAACTGAGGAAAATGGCGTCGGTTGATGCTTTTATACCCCAGACGCTCTGACGTCGGGGAAAGTGCGACATCAGCCGAGGCCAGACCCAGACTTTGGAATCCGGCTGACCGAAGGGCTGCCTGAGGCAGGACAACCCATATGTGATGACTGCAGATGCATACCTATCGGACATTTACATTTATGGTAGGTACAAAACTGTACTTTACCCACCCGCCATCCCCCCTTTCTTCTGATGTAACCTATCTTTCCTTCTCTGATTAATACAACCTGTGTGGTGTATTTGCTTGTATTTGAAGGTTAAGTTTATATTGGTACATGTATTTATATATATATATATATATATATATATATATATATATATATATATATATATATAAATTTTGGCTACCCTTTTAGGGAGCACCTGACATCTGGGGCAAGAAGAACTAAAGAAAATGGCGTTGGCCGCATCTTTTATACCCCTGGCGTCAGAGAAGGGGTGACAGCGGCCGACGCAGGACCCAGGACTTTGGAATTGAGGCCGACTGAGGGCAACCTGCCAGCAGGATTACCCAAATGTAATGACTGCAACAGTGAATACACTCGAACATCTACATTTATGGTAAGTGTACACAACTGTACTTTCTTTCGCTTCTAAGTATCAGAGCTATTCAAGCTATTCAACCTGTCCCAGAAGAGGAATGGGGGCAAGGTTTTTTACCCAAGACTTTTCCTAGTACCCAGAAAAGACAATTCCTGCCATCCTATCCTGGACCTATCTATCCTAAACACCTTTTTGGTAATCCCAAAATTCAAAATGCTAACTCTTCATCAGGTGCTTCCCATGCTAGGCAAAAATGCCTGGTTGGCAACACTGGATTTAAAGGAACCCTACCTGCACATCCCAGTAAGGGAATCTTGCAGAAAATACCTACGCTTCAGAGCAGGTTACATGCATTGTCAGTTCTCTACACTGCCCTTTGGCTTAACTGCTGTGCCCAGGGTATTCACAAAGTGCCTAGCTCCAGTCATTGCATACTGCAGGCAAAGACATAGTCAAATATATCCATACCTTAACGATTCTCTAATTCAGGCAGAAAGCCAGGACATACTGTTAAATCATCTGGCATTTGTAAAGAAATTGCTAACTTCCCTGGGGTTCACCATAAACAAAAAGAAATCGCATCTAGTACCCTGCCAACAAATTGTATTCCTGGGAGCAAGCTTGAATACAACTTCCCAGATGGCCTACCTCACACCAAAGAAACAAATTTATTTGACAGCCTACTTCAAACTACTGGCCACAAAGACCCAGCTATCTGCAAGGAAAATACTGCAAGCCCTGGGGTTCATGGCCTCGTGCATTTTACTAATTCCATATGCAAGACTGCATATGAGGAAACTACACTGGTATCTAAAAAGCCTATGGTGTCAACATTCTCAGGACCTGGAATCAATGATTCCTATCATCCCTTGTCTACAGACAGAGTTCCTTTGGTGGGCAGAGGCCTGCCACCACAACAAGTGACTGCCATTCACTCTACCCCCTGCCACCCAAATCCTAACAGAAGCATCAGACTATGCACGGGGGGCTGACTTGGCAGGGCAGTGCATTCAGGGCAAATGGAACCCGAGTCAAATGCACCTGCATATCAATCAAAAAGAAATGTTAGTTGTACAGAATGCTCTGACAGTCTTCAAGGACCATATTCTTACAGGACAATTATTGGTAAAGATGGACAACACCACTGTTATGTGTTACATAAGCAAACAGGGGGGAACCCACTCATACCCCCTCTGCAGACTAGCCATGGCTCTGTGGAACACAGCCATGAGCCACCGAGTGCATCTACAAGCTAAATTCCTGTCAGGCAAGCTAAATACTCTGGCAGATGACCTGAACAGAAATCTCATGGACCCACATGAGTGGAAATTGGAACCAAAGATATTCAACATTTTGAGAAACAAGTGGGGGAGCCCAGAGATAGACCTGTTTGCCTCCCCTCAGAACTACCAATTGGGCAAATTCTGCACAAGGACTCCCTACAGACAAACTTGGAAAGTGGATGCCCTGTCTTTCATTTGGAAAAACCTATCAGTTTATGCCTTTCCACCCTGCCTCTCCTCTCCAAAGTGCTACTAACGATCAAACTGGACAAACCAAGGACAATTCTCATTGCACCAGACTGGCCATGCCAACACTGGTACCCCTTCTTGCGCAGTGTCTCACTCCTGGAACCATGGCACCTGCCTCAGACTCCTTCCCTGCTCTCCCAGCAGGAGGACCAGATTCTGCACCCCCAGCTCCAAACCCTGAACCTTGCAGCCTGGCTAATTACCTGAGTTCTCCATTACAATCCCTCAGTAAGCAAGTGATGGATGTCATTCTGGAGGCATGGAGACCTAGCACTAGAAAATCATATGCTGAAAAATGGAAAAGATTCTGTTCCTGGAGCCTAACTCAGGGGATGGGCACAACAGTGCCCAATTTACCGCACATTCTTCAGTACTTAACTGAGATGCTTCACAAGGGCCTTTTTCTTCCATTAAAATTCATGCCTCGGCTATTTCAGCACATTATAATACATAGCCTCCCCTCTTCTCTTATCCACTGTTGAGGCAATTCCTCAGAGGGGCCAAAACCTTAAGACCACCCAGGAGAGCACCTACTCCAGCCTGGGACCTTAACTTTGTATTGGAAAAACTCACTCTACCTCCCTTTGAGCCAGCTGCAAATGCAGAGTTGAAATTCCTTTCTTGGAAAACAGCTATCCTTCTAGCCATCACTTCTGCAATAAGGGTGTCTGCATTACAGGCCCTCATGGCAGTGGGGCCTTTCATCATCATTCATGCGGACAGCATGTCCCTCAGGACCAATCCTAGTCCAGTCATTTGCCAACCTTCTTTTCTAATCCACAGAACAAAGGGGAACGGATACTGCACTCCTTGGACATGCATAGACAACTAAGATTTTACTTGGACAGGACTAAGCCTCTCAGGAAATTTGAACAATTATTGATGGCATTTGCTGCAGGGGCAGAGGGGAAGGCCATTTCAAATCAAACTATTTCTAAGTGGATAGGCCATTGCGTTAATTTCTGCTGTAAGCACCTTGGAAAATCTACCCCACAGGGGATAAGACCACATTCCATCAGGGCTGCATCTACCTCTACAGCCTTTCTCAGAGGTGTGTCCCTGCCAGGGACATCCTAGAAGCTGCTACCTGGAGTTCTGTACATACCTTCACCAAGCATTACCGCTTGCCAATTTTTTGTAAATCCAGAGCTGGTTTTGCCACTGCAGTCCTGCAGGGCCTAATGGCTGGTCCTAATGCTCTCTAATTGCCTCCTCCCTTCCTTAGCTTTGGCAATGTACCCAAATGTAATGACTGCAACAGTGAAACACGAAGAACATAGTACAGTTGTGTCCACTTACCATAAATGTAGATGTTCGAGTGTATTTACTGTTTCAGTCCTGGTTACCCTCCCTCCAGCCCCCTGATTTCTATTGACTATACCTCTCTTCTTGTTTATTACACTTAAAGCTTTCTGGTGTATTTGCTTTTTGTTGGAGGTCTAACCTTGTATATAATTGCTTCCCATTATGGGGGCACCTGACATCTGGGGCAAGAAAAACTGATGTAATGACGTCGGCTGCATGCTTTATACCCCTAACTACCTGGCGTCATGGAAGATGAGACATCAACCGATGCAGGACCCAAGAATTTGATATCAGGCTGACTGAGTACTACCTGCAAGAAGATAATCCAAATGTAATGACTGCAACAGTGAATACCCTCGAACATCTATATTTATGGTAAGTGTACACAACTGTACTTTCTGTCTCCGAGACCACTAGATATCCCATGTGATATTAGGTAATGTTTTTGAAGACATCTCTTTACAACCAGACTCTCTTCCCTCCACCCACAGGGAAGCCAGACCAGTTTTATAAGTGTTTGACAGTCACAAACACCCATACAAGAACCCACAAGCTGATCCCTCTGTAGTACCAAATCCATTAATTGTACCCTTAAGTCTTCTGCTAGACACCCCCTAATAATTACAGGGAAGACAGACTACTAGACAGGTTTGGGGAAAAAAATGTAAGCATCTGCTACCCTCTCTATGAGGGCCCTGAATTGTCTTTTTCATGAGGGCATTGTAGATAAGGTATTACTACAGGACACAGGTAAAGCAGCACTCAAGGCTTCCAGATACACACTGAAGTGTAGTCACAATACTTCACATTCTTCACCTAGAGCATCTTGCTACTGGCTGTGTTATCTGTAAGCACACTTGGCTGTGGATTGAGACACTTTGACTAAGTTAAGGCTGAACTGTTGGATGTTCCATTGGGTAAAGAATTCCTGTTTGGGTCTCCTGCAGAGAAAGTTTTTGAGAAATTAGTTAAAAAGGGAAGCAAATAAAAACTGTGAAAGAATTTTATTTTTCTCCAGTCATAAGATTTAATAGAAATTATCCTTCAAAGCCTTGGCATCTGCATCCAAGATAAGATAAGGGGAGGCCTTCCTGATCAAAAAGTGTTTTATCAATGAGGTAGTTTCCCCAGGTAACCAACTTTTGAAAAAGGTGCTATTATGCATTTCTTGGCATAGAGTTTTAAGCCATGGCTTGGGCACCAGTTATTTGTCTGTGTTAGACTTTCTTGTAAGATGTTGGTATCTTGTGGATTTTTTGTGATTGGTCTTTGCAGTTGTCTGCAAACTTGGTAAGCCAGAGACCCTTGACATTGGATTTGACCACTGAAAAATAGATGCCAGAGAGGAGTAGACCCAGCACAAAGCCCTGGGGATGCCACTGGTGACCAGACTCTTTCTGTAAGTGGTTTCTCCAATCCTAGCTTCCTGGGTCCTATCTCTGAGCCAGCTAGCTAGCCAGTGAGTTACATAGGAGTTTGTTCCTCATTCCATGAGATTGTTTACAATACCCGAGTGAGACATTGTATCAGATGCCTTAGCTAGGTCAAGGTGGGCAGCATGCACTGTTCTGCCCTCATCCATTGCCTTGGTAACCTTCTCAAAGAAATCAACCAGGTTTAGTAGGCATGACCTGCCTTTTACGAAACCTAAATTGGTGGGTTCCAGTGTCTGAAGGTTTCCTGTGTCATTGTTAATCATTTCCATGATAATTCCTTCCATAGCTTTGCATGTGAGACTAGTCAGAATAATTGGCTTGTAGTTCCCGGGATCCATTGATGGGCTACCCTTGTGCAAAGGGATGACCATTGCAGTCTTCACTTCATTTGACATAAAACCTGTGTAAAGGCTGTGATTGAATAGTAATACCAGTGGCCCTGAATAGGTCATATTTTAGGCTCTTTAGAGGGCATCCTGGGATATTATCAGGGCCCATAGTAGCTGTATTCTTGGCCTTAGATAGTGCATCTGAGACTTGCTCCCTACTGATAGTTGGAATGATTATATTAGATGGAATTTCCTAAGGGGGGCCAGGTAGGGGTGAGGAGGGAGTTGGAGCTGAATTTGTCAGCCCAGAAGATTTGCTGTCTCTCCTGGTTCTGTAAACATAGCTCCGGTTACCAGCAGTTCAGCTCACTGTTGTTTGCTGCCTTCGGGCTTTTGGACATAGCTAAAGAAGGATTTATGGTTGCCCTTGGCCTGTTACACTATGTTTACCTCAAAATTTGCCTTAATTAGTCCTCTTAGTTTGAGAGAGTTTTCATCTTTTTTGGTGATACATTTCATAATTTTAGCTATGACTTTTTTTTTTCTTTTGTTGTACAAACTGTTTAATTTTGGATTTCACCAGAGTGTTTTTTTGAGTTAGCTTTGGGCTACGGTAGGCACAGCAGCTTCTTTGCATGCATTGGCATGATTGTACAGAGGTTCTGTGAATAATTCAGCATAGGCTGGTGTGTTATCTGGGTTTCGTGGGGCTTGAAATTTTGGCAAGTTATCACTTAATAAAAGGTAGCTTACCTTGGAGCAGGGTTTACTGGGGTTAGACAACCGATTCTTATTTCGAAGGAGACAGCTTTGTGGTCTGACCTTACCAGAGAGGCCGTGACACTTGGGCAGAGTTCTCCTATATTGCCGAGTACCAGATCCAGTATGTTTGTACTTCTGCTAGGCATGTACACTAACTGGCCCAGGGTGTTTGTGTTTACAAAGTCTATGAATCTTTGCTTCTGCAAATGTAAGGTCATGTAGGATTCCCAGTTTATAAAGGGATGATTAAAGCTCCCCCATGATCAGGGCATTTGGTTGAATGATGAGTTTCTCCAGTAGGTCTAAGTATGAGCTATGGGTTTTGTGGGACATAGAGGGCAACCTGCAGCTTGCCAGGATATAGTATGGGACTTTATCTATGGTAATCTGGACATGGAGGAACTCCAGTGCTGCTTCCTATTTAACCAGCCTAGAGGTATGATTGTCACTGATGTAAATTGAGACACCTCCACCTTTAGTCCCTATCTGTGCAGTTACTGGTCTAACTGTGTGGTAGACACTGGAGCCTTGCACTGCTGGGGTTCTCTCTGCAGCTTTAAATCATGTCTTGGTAACTACACAGATGTCTGCATTTTCCAAGATGAGAGCTTGGGGGGAGTGGAGCTTCTTGTTTAGACTCTTGGCGTGTTCCCCCTTGGATGCTTGTCTTGCACAGCCAAAGGAGGAGGATGTGCAATGGGCCATCTGACCTGGTTGTCGCTCACTTCCACACCCCCCTTTCTTCAGATTTGGGAAGTGGTTTCCCATGTTTCAAGTGGAGAAGTCATATTTCTGTATGTGATTGTCAAGCACCTGCTACCCTCCCCATCTCCTGGGAGAGGGGAATGGGCCATGGTCTTTTACCCTTCATTCCCTCTGCCTGACTCTCCCACTATAGGACCTTTAATTGAACTCCAGCCATGTGGGTCACATTAAGGGCCTGTTTTCTCTGCACCATGGAGCCAAACATGTTTTCACCTTTAAAGAATTTCTGAACTATTTACTCAGATGCAGGGCATTTTTCTGCACAGTTGCTGACCTTTGTGAGCAAGTTTAGGTCAGCGGTAGGGCCAGCAAATAGAGTAAAAATTAAACAGTCAGTGTCTTGCTGGCATTCCCTGGGATCAGAGTACTGGGAAAGTCCTGTGACATGAAGACCATGTGTTGTACTATGTGAACAAGAGAATACCCTCACATTGACATGTCATACTGTGTGTGTTAAGAAAAGGCGCTGGCTGCTAGCGAGGACGTATATTTCTAAGGTGTGTTTCCAGGAGGTCCCTTCTTCCTGACATAAAGGAACTAGAACAAATTTTTACTGTAGGAGGGAGAGGCAAAACTCAGGCAGCTTCCAGTACTGGACGAGGAAAAGACCTGTTAACCTAGTAGAGCATGCTTATCTATTCTAGAAGCTTCTACATGAAAAGTGATTGAAATAACTAGATGTCTTAAAACTACATCGCACTTAGATTTAATAGATTAGGACCTCATCTCAAGTTGTACAGTAAACAAACACATTAGGCTCCCGTTGGAGCAGGAGTGGGATAAGGGAAGAGTGACATTGCACACTTGGCTTGCCTGTGTTTTGGGGACAGTGCTGGTGCACAGTCCTGTAGTAGAATCCCCAGTGGAGACCTTAGACCTCATAGGAGCACAGACATCAAGGTATAGGACAGTCTTGTGGGATTACATCAGTTCCTTGACGATGCCCATTGCACACTGAACCCAGCAGGTTACTGGGCATGTGCTGATTAGCTAGGACTTAAGCAAGGTAAAACTCATGCCCTCAATGGATGACACCACCAGTCATTGCTTCTCAGCTCTTGCTCTTAGGAGAAAGGAATGGGAAAATAAATAGGGTAGCAGAGCAAGGGGATGTTTGATGGTCACAAAGGCAGAAGCTTAAAAAAATGTATACTGTTAACAGTGGCAGCAAAAGATGGTTATAGATTTTTGATTGGCAAGCCTAAATCAGGTTTTTGGACTCTGAGTGAGAAATAAAGCTTTGCTGTGGGCTGGATACTGTGCAGTATCTGGTGAGAGACTTACTCCTCTGTACAGAAGACTGACTGTACAAGAAACATGAATTGTTCACAAGTATAACTATTATTGCTACAGTATTTTCGTAATATGAATGGGAATAAACTGTATGTGGATTTCTGTCTTCTGGGCAGACTTGTGGAGGAGTTGGACATTCTCAACTAGGGCACAATGTTGTCTCTTATTCTATAGCTCTTGGCAGTAAGTCTAGTTATAAAGGCAGTTTAACTCTTCTCATCTTCATTTTTTTCATTCTTGCCCATAAGCAAAAAACAAATTTTCCACTTCGTCTGTAGAATGTTGAATGACTTAATGTCAGGCAAAAAGATTGGTAAGTGTTGGCTTTTTGCCATCTGTTTTGTGCAACTATGATTAAGCTTTGCACTTGGCTGTCATTTTCTTGAGTGAAAGCCCATGTATATGTTTTGTGAGGGCTAATGACAGTAGAAAGTCACCAACAAATGGTCCTGTGAGAGACAGTTTCACAGCAAGGGTTACCATTTGTGGTTCCTTTTCTATTTTTTTAACCTGTAGTTATTGTAAAACTTTGAATAAGAAATCTCTGATAAGATTTAACACTGCAGATTATCTGGCTTGACCAAGGAAACACACACACCCAATCCTTGGCAGATGAACTTTCTTCTAGTTAAAGGACCCTCTCCTTTGTTAGCAAATAAAAAAAAATTAGGGCATCATCTGTATGCCTCACAGCAAGAGGGTTCTCTGGTTCGATCCTCGGCTGGGGTGCCTTCTGTGTGGAGTCTGCATGCCCTCCCTATGGTCGTGTGGGTTTCCTCCGGGTACTCCGGTTTCCTCCCACATCCCAAAGACATGCTGTAGGTGGATTGGACACTCTAAATTTGCCCTAGGTGTGAGTGCGTGCGTGTGCCTTCTGTGGAAGGTTGGGCACCGGGCTGGCAACTCGGCACCACAAAAACTCTACTGCCAATCATGGGTGGACAGGTGTGGTGATCCCTAACCGGGAAAAGCTGAAAGAAGAAGAAGAAGAGCATCATCTGTATACCACAGGAAGCCTTATATAATGAAGAAAATTGTGTAAAGAGAGCATAAAGTATGAATGACTGAGGCAGTGCAGCCCAGCCAGTGATCCTGCCAAGGCCAAAGCTGCCTATGACTATAGAGCTTCAGCTTTAGTTGTGGAAGCAACAGATCTGAAGTTGTTGTCTTCAGTTGTTCTTCAACCTGTGGGTACTTGGATCCGGGATGGATCCGACTCAGCTGCATTTCCAGCATCTGATCCGAGCTCCTCCCCTTCCCCTAATGCCCTTGGCTCCCTCCTCCCTTCGGACCTCGTTTGCCATGTTAGCATCATGGTCTGGACTCT